>NW_026933130.1:350000-545394 GCF_032062105.1 Saccostrea cuccullata
GGCCCCTGGGCCTATTGTTTTTACTGTTATGTTTTAACAGAAACGAACATTAGTAATTACATGTATATGTGATATGGATTCATCAATTTTCGAGGAAATCAAATTTCTTAAATTTGACCAAAATAAGAATTTTGTTGATAATTAAGTACATGCTCGGATAACTTCACGGGTGGTTGTCTGATCATTTAAAATAAAATATTCAACTTCATTGATCACCTTTTATCGGTGCCTTGCTCAACCTAAACTTACTTAGACATTTAAAAATGAAGTAGTTTACTATTTAAAAAAATGATGCATACTCTTATTTAAAACAGGAATTATTTTGATTCAAGGAAAATCAGAGACCAAAGGACAATGACAATTTACTCATTTCTGATGAAATTTCATTAAATTCTCTTAGATGGGGAATCAGAACACAAGTGTGTCCATCTGAGATTTTCATGCACATCTTTTACTTGATAAGAATGCTTGAAGTAAATAAATTTGGTAGATAGGAAATGTTCCGCTTCTTTTTTTTTTTTTTTACTGAAACCAAATTGATGCGACTTACTAGTATAATTGCCTAATTAAAAAAGAAAGTATGAGAAAAATTGGATCTTGATAAATATTTTAAACTTCCATTAACTTTTTTGTGTTATATTACTTGAAATCAATTCTCATTTGAAACAGAAATGACATGTTTTTGATCACTGGTATCCTATTGCATTGTTCAAAGAGAACCCACAAAGGGGGTGGGGTTAAGTGGTCTTGTTCCATATTTCCTTTCTTCAATGGTCTTTAAAACAAGAGACAGTATGTCAACTGAATATTTAGTTAACTTATGACTTTTGCAATTTCAGTTAATCCATAGATTTCTTTAAAAAGTTTTTCGTTCGGGAAAATAGCTGCATATATACAACGATTCTTATAATGTTTTTAGGAATCCAGCAGGTTTTGAAGTTAGCAAATACAACAGCATTCCGATCAATTGGTGCGTCACCATCAGACCCGTATGAAGACTATTATCCCCGAGGAGTACTGGGTCTGTAGAATCAGACACTATATTATTGGGTTCTACCATCAAACATCAACTTGCAGAATGGGAGCAGTTGATGATAAAACAGCTGTTGTTGATCCACAACTGAGGTTTGCAATTTGATATATATTATTTTTTTCTAAAAAGCTGATTAATTTTGCTTTGAAGGTTTCAGTTTCATAAGCTGGCAGTTTGATGTCAAATACATGTAAATTGTCTAAAAAGTTGAGATTTTAGCGGATTCGGGAAATGAAAAGATTATTTCAAAAATTGCCTAAAAAATTCTGAGCCTCTTGTTTGTTCTTGAGAGTTATTTGTTCTTAGATGAAACAAAAATTTGTTTGCTTGGCTTTGGTTTTCAATCAAAGTCATAACTTAACAGTTAATATTTACACAGTAAAGAGTAAACAGAATTTCCGCGTTTGTTTCAGGAAATGAAAAGATTATTTTAGAATTACCTAAAAATATTTTGTAAAAAAAAAAATGTTTGGATATATACAGAATTCAATTTTATGTCATACATAAGATTATAGGTATTCACTTTTTAATTTAAAAGGCTATGTCTTCGAGAAGGAAGTGAAAATACATGCACGTTTGTTTAGAATTGAATTCCAGTCCAAAAATTGTGCACTTTTTTCTTGAAGGTTATTTTTCCTCGAGAAAACAACAATATGTTTCCTTCACTTTAGTTTTCAATCAAAGCCATTACTTTACAATTTACATTTACAGAGTAAAGGGTATTCAGAATCTTCGTGTTGTCGATGCGTATGTCATGCGCCATGTTACTTCTGCAAACACAAATGCTCCAACCATAATGATAGCAGAAAAAGCGGCCGATATGATTCGAGGAATTGATAGTGTCAACAACATTCGTAAACACATCGCCAATTTATAAATGTCTATGAAAGTTGTAATATTTATGAATGTTATCAGTATGTAACTGAGATGCATGCATGGTAACCTCCGGTTTTTTAAGCTAAATCATGAAAACATGATACATTGGAAATGTACAATGCTTACACAAAACATGTACTAGCATATATATATGATTTGAAACCAAGATGTAAATGTGAACTGATATTTTTGAATTCAAGCTTCTCTAAATGCCCCTTTCTTGTCCCTCTCTCACAACAAATGTTAAATAATCTCTCTTTCTGACTGTATGTATGTGTTTTTGTGTCAAGCCATTTTACACAACATAGTATTTATGTTCAAAGAGAACTAACTATCAATAACATATTAACTACATGAAATAAAAAAAATACATCTGATTTTTTTCTTAACCTTTAAATGCTAATTTTTAATAAACAAAATGAAGATATCGATTTTTCATTTAAATTGCCTTAATAATTGTTTAAATTGTGACTGATGTTAAAAGTTGAATATCAACAACCTTGGATACAGCTGATCATGTACAGTGACTTTGTTACTAAAACTTGTTGAAAAGGGGTGTAAAAGATGAAGTCTCTCAATATAATAAAACCGGTAAAAAAATGCAAATCGTGAAGAGAGTATAAACATGGACCCCTGGGAACAACAGAGGTAGCATCAGGTGCCCAGGATGAGTAGTCAGCAGGGCTTAAGGTACTCTGGCAAGCATTGTCGCCCATGAGCCTCTTGTTATATAAACGTTTAATAATCAATGATTGAAATCTCGTCTTCTGGGGATATATTAAGCTAATAATTTTGTGAAGTTCATTAAAAGTCTCATGGAGAGAGAGAGAGAGAGAGCGAAAACTTGAAGCAATTTATCTAGCCGCCCATCTGTATGAACCATTATACCTGTATTAATGTAGGGGCACAGACACAAATTAACATTATTATTTTTTACTTTTACGCCGTATATTTCTTTAGAGTTTCGTTAGAGTTATTGAAGAGACTCATTATCGATGGTGTGTCGAACCTTTCAACAGTCAGTCTTTTCCATTTGTATCGTATATTATTCCATTTGCATTGTATAATTTAATTAATTTCCACTTTTATTGCATAATTTTTGATTGTTTTCTATACCTTTCCATTTGTATTCTGTAATTTTTTTAATTGTAATGAAATTTTTTATCTTTAATGTATTATTTTCAATTTGCATTCTATAATTTTGTATTTTAAATTTATAAAAATATTCAAACTTGTTTGTATTTTTTTTAAGGATGTTTATAAAAAGGAAGCCACATACTCGCAGCTACACATACTTCTTAAATATATAGTTTTCTTATTGTAGGCTGTATTGCAACTTTCAATCCTTCTTTCAATGGTATTTTGAAGTAGACATAATTTTGAATACAGATTTCAAATATATGCAAGTTAAACTTCAATTGTTTTTACACTGGTATTTTGAAGTTGACGTGATAATATACATATATCAATTGTATGCAAGTTAAACTTCAATTGTTTTTCAATTGTATTTTAAAGTGCACATGATTTTAAATCCAGATATAAAATATATGCAAGTTAAACATCCGACTGTTTCACAGGAAGAAGGAAGCTTGATTTTCAGATTGTAACTGAAAATCGACAAGATTCTTATAATGACACAAAAGTATCTACATATACTTCGTAAAGGGCACGTCAGCTGTATGGTGTGATATGGAGGTAAGATATACGGCTCTGTACATTAATAATGAAACTTAAATGACAAAAAAATGTAAGATATCTTTAAGCAGAGAGATACTGAGAGAGAGAGGAGAGGTACCAGAGAAGATATAAATCTTTTGTATCTACTGAGTATACGGATACAAAAGAATATTTGTAATTTAAACTTAATTTTTTGGAAGATTTGAGTAATATGACAACTATTTTGCAGGTAGGTATTTTTTTATGTTTACTCCTTGATGTCCAAACTATAAAAGATATATGTACATAAATATGTATACAGCATGTTTTTTTTAGTAAACTAAAATTTTGTCTGATAAAGCAAAGGAGAATAAAACGCATGTTACATGCATTGTGTTAAAAGTATTTATACATTGATACCTATGTATAAATTGACAGTGAACACTTTTTTGATCAATGTAATAAATTCTGTACACTTGTTTTAAAGATGTATGATGAATATTGTAAATTCATTTGAGATTTTACATGTATGTTGATCAGATTTAGGACACCTAGCTTGAACCGACGACATGTCAGAAGAGATGTTGAATTGACCTTATAGCGGAAGTCGTTGATATCTGACCTTCTTTGGCATTAAATGATGGAATTAATGGAAGAAAGATATCCATTGCGTCGACAGAAATCATCATCAAAAGAAAGACGAACTATTTACGAACTTGTCAGCGAAATTCAAAATGACCAGCAGTTACATACAATCAATGAAAATGACAGATCACTGTTTATATTTGAGAGAAAGTTGTTCATCAGAAGATTAGCTATATATGTGACGGAAAGTAAATATCCTTGACAATTCATCTTGAACTGCTTCCTTCCTGGTTATTTGGGGTAAATGGGGAGTATCTTAACGTATAAACCTTCCAACAAAACATGCATAAATAGTTTTCTTGGAAGAAAATATAAAGAGTGAAATCGGGACAAGTGGGTCACATAAGGATAATAATATTAAATTTTACGCTTCAATGTCAAGGCCGTGAGTAGTACACAATATATATGTTAGTGTCTGTATCAAAAGTTAATTCAATGTCACAGTAGAACACCTTTATTGCCAAAATTAAATGTCCAGGAATGGACTCGGAAAAGACTTCAGTGATGTCGATGCTATTTATGAAAATGCCCTTGCTCTAGGTTAATCATGTGCAAGTAATAAAAACTCTTTCCCGTAAAGATTTTTTCAAGAACTAAAAGAAAGACTGATTCAAAGTTACTTGTAATCAAAACCCTAACATCAAAGAAGTTTTTGATAAATCAGGTTATTCTAAGATACAATATTTTTCCTCCCAATAATACAATTTTGATTAGTTTTTGTATACACGCCTTAACACTCCTTAGATTTTTTGAAGGTTTCATCTTAATTACAATTATAGCTAATTGTATTGTATTAGCCCTGGAGGAACATTTACCAAACAAGGACAGAACAAAGCGAACCATAGAACTGGTAAGTTGTCTAAAATTCAAACGAGTTCATGAGTTTTTACCCATGTAAGAGCAGATGAAAAATGCATTCCTGGAGTAATGTTATATATTTGAACCTATTTGGATTGTAAATGATATGAATTTTAGAATAGTAAGAAATGGTTAACTTACTATGATGTTCAAATTTCTTCCTTTCTGAAATTCTTCTTGTTCATGTATTTCTGTGCAACGTTTTTTTACTTTAAATTGTATTTTAAAAATGAAATATAAAAATCTATGCGGAATAACCTATTTATTATAACTAATTATACTCAAGCCAAGTTTTAATTTTCAAGATAAATTTATGATAAAATTTTGTTTGTATCATCTGTCCTTGAGAAAGCTATAAGACCAAATAATGGTTATAGCACATCATTATCGTTTTTAGGAAAAATCAGAGGTTTATTTTTTGTTCATCTTTACTACCGAAGCTGTTTTGAAGATAATTGCAAATGGGTTCTTCTGTGGGCGAAATGCATATCTACGGGACAACTGGAACAAACTTGATTTTCTTGTTGTTATTTTGGGGTAAGTATACATGTTTACTGAAACTAAAGATATGATATCTCTCATAATGCAATCAAATTACATATGATATAGTTGAATGCAGATATTGATATTCTGATGACTTTACTCAACAAAGTGAAGGTATACTTGTTAGGTTTGCTGAAAAACAATCCACCCAAAACGTAATTTACTGTGCCCCACTTCATCAAACGATTTTACACTTTTATGACATGGATTGAATATGGTTAACAAATTTTTTCATTTGCATTTTATTATTTTCCATTTATGTAGTATAAATATACAATACAAATAAATTATACAATACAAACGGCAAATAGAACACAATTAGGAATAATCATAAAATTCATTTGAACATTTATACAATACAAAAAATATAGAATATAGATGAAGTTGTATAATCCTGATATTGTGTAATCAATAAAGTCTTGCTTAATTCGATAAATATAATATCATACAATACAATTTAAAAAAGTTATATATTAGAATACAAATGAATAATTATAGAATTCAAATGAAAACATATAGAATACAAACAGAACCTTATAGGATACAAATTGAAAAAAAGAAGTAAGAAGGAAAAATTATACGAACAATTATAGAATCTAAATGGAAAATAATACAAATAGGAAATAGAAAATTATAGAATACAAATACAAATTATGCAATGCATGCGAATGAAAATTTATATAAATTAAAAGATCAATGCATATTGCAATGTTTTCATGGCATATTGGTTGTGAACTTATGATTGCTTATTTACACATCTGAGAAAAAGTGTGCAGAATAAGTCGACAGGCTGAAATTGCCCAACAAACATGCTCTATCAGTGGACCTGTTCAATCCATCCCTGTGTATTAAACAGATTTTAGAAAATTTTGCCTTAAAGAAAACTTTGATGCTTTAATGCGGATATCAAGCCAGTAAAATAACTTTAATCCGACAACAACCTACGATTGGTTCATTACTCGATCATCATGACTTTGATTTAACAAAATTATAAAGGAACTCATCAAAACCCACATCTTTCGAAATTAATTTTAACGTTATAAATTAACTTAGAAAATATGTTTAAAAATAGTAATATGGATATATAATTCTTTTTTTTTATTTTTAAAAAATGGAATTTATCAACAGAATTTTGGAGCATATGTTAACATTCTTGGGTGACGGTGTAGACCTGAATCTACTGCGATTGGCAAGAGTTCTGCGGGCCCTGAGACTTATATCTGGAATACAAAGTAAGTTTAAATCTGGAATACCATGTAAGATCATCTTTACTGATATTTACTAGAGTAGTGTGGGTTTGTTTGTTTGTTTGTTTAACGTCCCATTTTGAGATTTATTTACGCATATTGAGACCACTTGAAGAGCTGCAAATTTTTACACTAAACTCAGCCCGCAGAGCCATTGAGCATTAAGGGACCTTTTTCCTTCCAACATTTGTCGGGCACTCAAAATAATACGATTCTAATAAAGATTTTTTTTCTACAAAATCTTTATTTAAATATAATAGCCATGTTATAAGTATTCTAAATCAAATCTTATTGAAATTGATATTACAGATATGAAGGTAGTGACCACGACCATTTTTCGGTCCGTATTCCCCCTGCTGCCTGTCTTCTTTCTCGTCACTATGGCAGTGCTAATCTTCGCCATTATTGGTATGGACTACTACAAGGGAGCATTTAATAGGGCCTGCTTCCAAGATAGCAGACCCAGGATGGCTTATAACGGTAATGTTCAATGATCAATTTAACTTGCTCATTCACGTAAATCTTTTCCTTATATAAGGTATTTCCTTCTCATTTACTAATTAAAAGGGATGCACTTCTTATTTCTGCATGGATGAGGTCAAGTATGACGTAAAATAGAGAGATTAACAGATAAAAATTACATGTATTTATACATTATTATAAATTTGCCTCCATTTCCCTTTTTAAATTTTTTTTGCTTTGTTATGTATATAAAACACATTTTTTTCATGTACCCTTCTTAATTGAGAGGTTCATTTATTTTTCATTTCTGGAAGAATATTATAGTGTTCATACATACAAGGCTTGCATGAAAAAAATAATTGTACATGAATGATAAGGAAAATAAGATTTTAATTTTTGTATACTTTCACGTTTGTGCTATTGTGTGCTAAGGTCGAGAAAGATGTAAAGTGCATGTATATGACTTTGCACTTCGTATTCATTTCCTTATTATATAAAATGTAATATGTTGTGTTTTAGATAGAGCTATTTCTATGCTTTTTTGATAAAATTGGTCTTAAAAGAAATAAACTTTTTATTCTAGAGAAATTGATTATTTTTGAGAAACATTTCAACATATCATGAACAGATAGAATGAGCCTTTCCGACATTCCAGAGCCCCCGCGGCCATGTCAGGTTGACCGTGCAGGCGATGGTCATCACTGTACCGGAAATACCACGTGTCGTCGGTATTGGATAGGGCCCAATAGGGGTATCACAAGCTTCAACAACATTGGCTTGGCATTACTGACGGTATTTCAATGCCTCACTATGGAAGGCTGGACCGACTTGTATTACTGGGTAAAAACTACTTAATTAACCTTAATGATTCAGGACTATTTTCATTGAGGCCCAGAATTTATTTCTCAGTCACAACATTGAAAACACTTGAGCTGTATGATAATAAACTTTGATGGCTCTCCCTGACAGCTGTATTCTGTTTTGAAAATAAGGTTGCATATTTGATATTATTTCATTGCTAAAAAAGAAAAAAAAAATCGATTGTTTGATTTATTATTATTTTAGTGTACCATTCATAACAAAAAAGTGTAAACCTTCTTAACTTACTAGTAATACACAACTTAATTAACACCACATTTCGTACATTTTTTGTTCAGGAGCCTTACTGTTAAGTTCACTAAAATCAAAGGCCTGAAGGGCCACAATGGCGCCGCGCATTAGATGTGGCAGTGATACTGTGAAATTATTGGATTTCCAAGCATGTTTAAAAGCATGCATATGTCTACAGAAATATATAGCTTAGTTGTATATCTAGATAAAATTAACCGATTTAAGCATTTATGAAATAAACACCACGTTTTCCTTTTATTTTTTTTAATTTTTTTTTTAAAATACACTTCATTTTATTGTTTTTAATCACGATTCTACGAAAACATCGATGTCGGTTTTTAGCTCTACTGGTCAGAGACCAGAAGAGCTTATGCGATAGTAATGCGTCCGGCGTCCGTCCGTCTGTCTGTCCGTCTGTCTGTAAACAATTTTTCAAAACGCTACTCCTCCTACAGTTTTGGTCTGATTTCAATATAACTTGGCACACACGTAGAATACACTAGGATACATAAAACAGAGCATCGGTTTTCGATTTCGATGAACGGTGTTGCCATGGTTACTAAAAATAGAATTTTCTGTGAAATTCCTTTAAATTGCTACTCCTCCTACAGTTTTGGTTTGATTTCAAAATATCTTGGCACACAAGTAGACTACACTAAGATACATAGAATAGTGCATTGGTTTTTGATTTCGATGAACGGTGTTGCCGTGGTTACTAAAAATAGAATATTCTGTGAAATTCCTTTAAAACGCTACTCCTCCTACAGTTTTGATCTGATTTCAGTACAACTTGCCACACAAGTACACTACATTAAGATACATAAAATAGTGCATCGGTTTTGATTTCGATGAATGGTGTTGCCATGGTTACTAAAAATAGAATATTCTGTGAAATTCCTTTTAAATGCTACTCCTCCTACAGTTTTGATCTTATTTCAGTACAACTTGGCACACAAGTACACTACATTAAGATACATAAAATAGTGCATCGGTTTTGATTTCGATGAACGATGTTGCCATGGTTACTAAAAATAGAATTTTCTGTGAAATTCCCTTAAAATGTTACTCCTCCTACAGTTTTGATCTGATTTCAATATAACTTAGAACACAAGTAGACTACACTAAAATACATAAAATAGTGCATCAGTTTTTGATTTCAATGAACGGTGTTGCCATTGTTACTAAAAATAGAAATGTCTGAAATTCCTTATAATGCTACTCCTACAGTTTTGGTCTGATGGCAATGGCTTCTTTTCTCATCCTTTCTTATAAGTACAAACCAGTAGAGCTACAGTCTCGACAGAGACTTCTGGTTGGTTTTAACATTTATAACAGAGTACTAGATTTACCGCTTTTTGGCAGGTGATTCTGTTGATTCAGTAATAAATACACATGTTTCCTAAAGTTTTTATGCATAAATGAATTCATTTTAACCTGGAAAATGTTCATGAAAAGTTTGAATAAATTCTGTGCACGGGTAAATAAGAAATCGCTAAAAATCCAAAAACCGGGACCGTCGGGAGTTGGGAGTCGGAAGACTAGATTTATCCCTTGCCGGTCCTGATAACAATCTTGTTTTATTGGAAGCCATTTTAAATTTTGAGTTTCCAAAACAATCCCAGTTAATTTTTTACACCTGCACTGATAATTTACTGGCCTACTGAACATACGTTACATAGCCATCGGCATTGTTTACGTACGTAGATCAAGCTTGGGTTGTAACTGGAAGTTACAAGTACAACCTAATTTACGAACCAAATCCGGATATCGGTGATTCGAGCGATAAGCATGACCCGCCGTGTCATAAAAAATAATCAGGTTAAAGGTCGAAAAGTTACCCGACGAAAGTTGGTGAGTTGGTGACTATGTATAGGACTGTTGAAATTGTTATGATTTTCAAGCAATTTATGGAATAAACGCAAAAATTGGCAAATATATTCATACACCAGTTACATGAAGATCTTGGTTCGAGTACTATATTATTTGGCTCATAAAGAAAGCGGTGAACAGTCAGAGATTGATGTGCGCCGAGCTAAAGCTCGACGCCATAAAAATTATTTCTTTAAAATACACTTTACTGTATGTAAGATCGCGAAAAAATTAGAAAACTTGTCAAGTTGTTTGCTAATGAGTATTACATTTTTTAGTATTGTGTCTTCCTGACGAATATACAATTTTATGTTTCATAAAATATTTTATATACAAGCTTTTTTACATTGTTTTTGAAAAAGTTAGATTTATATTGCAGTTATTATTGATATATATGAATTCTTCCTGACGTTTATAACATTGTCCTTTCATATTTGTTTTTCCAGACTAATGATGCCAAAGGTACACAACTGAACTGGCTGTACTTTATCCCACTGATTATGTTCTGTGCCTTTTTCATGATGAATCTAGTACTTGGAATATTAAAAGGGTAAGTATGTTTGACATTATTATGTTAAGTTAACAAGTACATTTTACATTAGTGACGTCATTATGTATATACTGTATATTTTATGCACATAAATAAAAACAGATGTAATCAGTGTTTTGAAGCACATCTGATGATTTCAGAGTCTTTACAAGAGAACGAGAAAAAATACAACGAGAAAAGAAAAATGAAAAATTCATAGATCCTGATGAAAAACAGCAAATGCGAAACTATTTCCAATGGATAAACAGAGGAGGTATTAACTAAAAAACCAACAACATTAAGTTGATTTTAAAAAGCCACATGTCAAAATGAAGGACAAAATAGTATAAAATCCTCCTTTTGTACCTGTTTTGGGGTGTCTTTTCGAATAGTGCGAAAGTTTAACTAATTAGTTTTTACCTACAAAGTATCGCAATTTTAAACTTAATTTTACATTAAATGAGGAGCTAGATTTGGTTGTTACCATACCCTGTCCTTTAAAAAATATTGATTTATATGTTATAAAGTCACATAAAATCGTAAATTGAATATCTAGTAAATATTAAGACATGAAACGAAAGATTGACATGGCTTAAACTACTATTTAGTCAGAATTAAAAAATATTTTTAGAAGAAATTATGTGTAGGGAGCATTCTTCCATACCGAAGGATACACATGAAAGTTTCAAAGAAGGTTAGTTAAAAAAAAAAACTTAAAACCTCTACATTTCTGTTTCATTTAATAACTTTTGATTTATAACCGCTATATAACCGCTATCAACTTTTCAGCTTTCAAAAGAGAGATGTCAAAAATAAGGTAAATACTGCGAGTAAATAAATTTGTTCATGTCAGATAAAATATTTTCTTTCAAAAATAATAAAGGCTTTAAACTTAAATTATTTTAACTTGATTATATTTTTGTTTTAATAGGGTATTATATGTGAGAAGATTTGTGGAGTCGGATGTGTTCTTCTGGGGTACCATGTCCTGTGTGGCGACTAACACTGTAATTTTAGCCACAGAACATTACAATCAGCCTCAGTGGATGGATAGTTTACAGTGTAAGATGTGATTATATCTACTGTATTAAGATTCACTTAGCACTTAAATTAAACCCAAAACACCTTAAGATCAATCATAACAATTGACATTTTTTAGGCTAAAAAACTGTTCATGTCAAAGAAGAGGTCGCTAGTTTACATTTCACATCTTGGCAAATATGTGATAAAGAACAGGGTTCAATAATGCCATTTTTTGGCCCTATGAACTGAAGAAAATTTGAAACTGCTTGATTTTAGTTGACAATGCATTAAGAAACTAACAAAAACGAGATAATTTTCACGCGAGTCAATGCATTATGACGCCATGAATTGATTCATTTTTCTCATCCACTGAAAAATGCAACAAAACCGGCAGATTTTTAAAGCTATTTTCCGATATTTCGTGAAGAGCGCGACATCTGATCTAAAACAAGTACTGTAAACAGGGAAATTTTCGCCCCCGTTTTATTTTCGCCCCATTCGCCCTTGTCACATTTGGGCGAATTTAAAACGAGACGAAATCAAAGTACACTGTATTATTTCTTAAACGAGAACTGTGAATTGGCGAATTTAAAACTGGGCAAAATTGTCAGCAAATGTAAAAGGGCGAAGATAACACGGAGAGAACCCTATATACAGTAATGATTAAATGATAGAACTGTTTCTGGGAATTACAAGATATGTTTCATTTTTTTTGGATCAAGGATTAATATGCTCATTTTTCTTCTCTGAAAGTACTCGAATAGACGTGTTTTTTTTTTTAAATATAAGAACATTAAAATTTTATAAAGCATGTTTTCCTATACTTAAACTTTCTGGAGAAAACTTTAATTGGAAATTAATGCACTAAGCCTTTACTTTATCTTGATGTTTGAAATAGAATATAGAGTGTTAGTCTATAAATTGGTATATCTACAGGGCCATTTTATGCTTAAAGTGAACCTATCTCTTCTTTGGAGGAATCTAAGTGGGCTGGCTTATTTAAGATTTTCACTCCAAGGATCATGATCAACCTATCGACCGTTTTTCGTCTGCTTGCAAGTAAAAAAAAAGAGAATCTGAAACAACTTACATGAACCTCCAAATACAACTGTGCATGTTGTGGACAAGGGATTTCAAAAACCTCGTTTAAAGCCTGAATGGTTTTATAATGACTTTTTAAGGAATAAAACTATCATTTAGTCGTATTCTAACGAATGTATTTCAAACCAATTTTAAGGCTTTCTTAATGCTAAATTTGATTACGGACTACTCCGCCTACGTGATAACACATAGGAATCACGGTGGTTTTGTCCGGTCGAGAGGTAAACCTTACTCCGCACAGGCACCTGATCCAACTACCTCTAGACTTTTTAGGAGTCCGTGTTTTGCTCTGTTCACAAATAAATAATGTTTGCTGGTTGCTTAAGATCAATCATTATTTGTTATCTTACCTGTTTCATTTGTTTATCGTGGAAAATTTGAGGGTTGCGAACTGTAATAAATTAATTTAAAAAACAAACGAAACTCGAACGTTGCAAAACATGGACCTTTGGAGAAACACCAAAGGATGAATCACAAAACCATAAGAAATAGCCCCCCCCTCTCTCTCTCTCATGATTTGCAGTAATGGTAAGAAACATATTCTTTTATTTCAGATTATTTAGAAATTTTGTTTGTTGTGTTGTTTACCATTGAAGTATTCCTAAGGATATATGCACATGGATATCAACAATATTTCTACTCCTCCTTTAACAAATTCGATGCATTGGTAAGTATGTTTGTTGTTCCTTAGCGTTTCTAGACCATTGATCTAATGTTCTAAAATTTGATTGAGTTTTCTGATGGAAGATATTTACGGTGTCCCTCGGTTCAGTTTTCCATCTCTCGATCTGTCTTGTTTTCACATTTTCAACTTTTAAAAGTTTAATTATTAATTTGACATTTAATTATTATTATTAATAGATATTATAATAATATTACACAACACCTATAGGTTTGGGTAATTAGCGTCATAGGGTTAATCCTGCTTATTCGTTCTGGTAATCGAGGCTTAAGGTGTAGTGTCTTCAGAAGTCTGAGATTGCTTCGAGTTTTCAAGAAAACAAGGTTTGGTCATTTCAACTCTTTTTAAACATACATATTAAAGTGTAGTGCAAGATTATTAGTGCAAGAATGTAAGTATTGATTCTCAAATAGGCATTAACTATTTTGGTTTTACAGGTATAATGACAAAATAGAGAAGCTGATTCAGGTGATGACCGGAAGTATGTCCTACATGCTGAGTCTGCTATTTCTTCTCTTCCTGTTCTTGTTTGTGACTACGCTGATCGGGATGCAACTGTTTGGCGGAAGGTTTATATAAATTTTAGTGTTTTTAACTTTACGCCTTACAAACAATTTCCTAAAAATTTGTGATAAAAGTCTGTATTTTTATATTTTTTATATATTAATTTTATATTTGTTTAGATTTAACTTTGAAGAAGGGAGACCAGCTTCCCATTTTGATTCTTTCCCAAAAGCTATATTGACAGTATTTCAGGTAAACTTTATTTCTGACATTCCTCTTAATAATTCTTCTCTTTTAGATACATGTATTTCAAAGCTCATTATTACATGCTCTTCTTCAGATTATGACGGCAGAGGACTGGAATTCAGTCATGTACAACGGAGTTCGGGCCTATGGTGGAATAGACGGACTGGGGGTCTGCGTGGTGTTTTTCTTCATAGTTGTCGTACTTTTTGGAAACTGTATCTTTTTTAATACTCAATTATGAAATCTAAATAAATGACAGGTTATCATAGGGAACACAAGACTTGTATTCTGTCATTTTCTTTTGAATTAACCCAAATCCCTCCAAAATGAAATAAAGAAAGTAAGAAAAAATAAAATAAACCAACAAAAAAAAAATAACAAAAAAATATCCAGTGATGAAGTTAACTTCCATATTTTGAACATTATTTAACAAGCATTTTTGAATCTGCTGCTGACAAATGTCAAGCGACCGTTGCTTGTGTTTCGCTCATTTGGAATCATTTTAGGCCAGTTATGAAGTTAACATAAATGAAGGGATAATTCTGTTTTGATTTTTTATTTAATTTAGATACACAATGAACTTTTAAATGTTTTATTAAACAAGAGCATATGGCTTGTAAACATTGCAAAAATTGGGGCTTATGTAACGTACTAGTACACAAATTGAAGACCAATATTCAGACTTTTTTGCGTTTACCAGAAATGCTCTATTGAATAGGGGGAAATAAAAATGAACAAAAATGATTAAACCGTGGATTTTTTTTTTTTTTGGAAAAATATCACGACGGTAATTTTTATCTATAGAATTGCTTCTATGCATGTATAACGTAATTCTCGGGTATGCACAAAAAATTTCTCTTTTATAATTATTTTAAATATACATGCACATGTATTCCCTATAGAATTAAAAGGATGATAGGAGTCAAACACCTACATACTTACTACAAACCTGATCACCATGCATTGTACTGTATTCATAACTTAAATTAAAATGATTCAATTTTCATTGACTCTCCTTAGATACACTTCTCAATGTTTTCTTCGCCATTGCAGTGGATAGCCTTGCTGAGGCAAAAGAACGCTCTGATGCAGAGAAAGAGAAAGTGAAAGTGAGTATGAGAATATTGTTTCAATTTAAATTCTTAAAAATTTTTAAATTAGTTTTGTAACAATCATTAGTCGTATTGCAAAAAGCATGTTATGAAAATTAAGGAACTTTTTTGTTTTACTTTTTTTATGTATTAAAGGTAAATTTTAAAAATGTTTACCAGTGCTATTTTTTCTGAAAGTCTGAAATAAAGAAAGAGAGAATGAAAGATGAGGAAAGAACCTGTGATAATTTGTGAGTCTAGTAATAATTATTTAAAATACGTTTTAACAATACCAAGAATAATATCTAATAGATATAGTTACAAAAATTACGTCAACCAGGTGACCTTTATTTTCCCTGCAAGCTTTCAGTAAGTAAAGCATAATGTAATTTGCTTTTTTCTGTATAACCCTGTAAGTCTTTTAAAATATTAATATTTAATCAATGTTTTAAAAATTCAGTTCGTCTTTTTATGCATTATTTGAAAAAAGAAGTAACTCTACCAATGAAAAAGGAAGCACAATACCACATCGCACTCTCTGTATCTTTGGCCAACAAGGCAGGTGAGTTTTAAATCTGTAAAAGTGGTTGGTACAGTTATCGAGATTACAAATTTTCCTTCATTCTTTCTTCACAATGTTTGTAATGTGATGATTCTGAATAATATCATGTAGTAAACTTATCTTCGAATAGATTATATTATGGGTGCACTAATAAGCCATCACCAAAGTGTTTTAAATATAATCATCCGCAAAGAAAAATTCCACATCTAAATAATAATTTGCATAAGAAAATATACCGGTATACATATTAATTTAGATTTGTAAAATGATAATAAAACATTAATTTGACTAGTAGTTACATTTGGAACTCAAGTGGCCTCTAAACATTACTCGTTATTACCTGCTTTACTTTTTATTTCTATAATGTTAATTTTTGAAGATGCGCCACGATACTGCATCAGATGTTATATCAAAATGTATTCAAAACTAGCATTTGAAAACATTCAAGAGATAAAACATTTCCTTTCCGACAAGAAAATCATATGAATTCTAATCATTTTCAAACAGTACCGTATATATAAGTGGAAATTTTAGCGAGTCACAATTTTAGCTATTTTCCTTAAAAAAGTTATTTTTATTTTTAGCGATAAGTAATTTTAATGATTTTAAACTGCTCACTAAAGAACCTATTGCAAACAAAACGCAATTAATTTTTAGCGATATTCAATTTTAGCGATCTCAACACCCTCGCTAATAATACCAAAATTAAATCCCCGCTTAAAATTCTGCTTATACGGTATTAGTGACGCAATATTTATTTTGCGTTTTAGTATGTGATCTGTTTTGGAAAGAAGTGCTTGAAAGACATACACTGAACTTGATTTTGATTGCAGGGTGAGAGTGTTCGTCGGAAAAGTGGTCCGTCAGGATTGGTTTGAAAAATCGGTGATGATCTGTATAGTACTAAGTAGTATTACTCTTGCAGCAGAAGACCCTACAAAGGGCAATAACGCCGGCCGCAACAAAGTGCTGTTTTGGATAGATGCTGTTTTTGCTTTAGTATTCACCATGGAGATGATACTGAAAGTTGGTTTTTTTAAACCTGAAGAAACAATGATTAGAAACTATAAATGGCAAATTGATAGATTATACAATTTTGTTTTGGTTAATTTAGCTGGAGTACTTACACAACATTAAGTTTCTCGTTTTAAAAATTTGTCACAGATTATCGATATGGGGTTTCTGTTGCATAAAGGATCATATCTAAGACATGCATGGAATTACTTGGATGCTATGGTTGTTGTTGCTTCTATCATATCCTTATTTATAAGGTAAGGAAATTTTTAAAACCATTAAAACCAACATTTGCTTTATAGTCCTTTTTTTGCATATGATAGTAAATTTACTAAAATAAGATATCCATGTACCGGTGTTGTAGAGTAGGATTTCCCCCATAGCCAGTTTTCCCCCCGGAAATCGTACTCTATAGTAGGGTTTCCCCCAGGGGGAAATTTCGCACCAGAGCCAAATTTCCCCTCTTTCTTTCTCAGAGCAGGATTTTCCCCTTCGTTATAGATTCAATAAGAACCACAGCTGCAATATCTTTGTGGAAAAAGAAGATAAAAGACAAACTGATTTTTAAAAGGTAAATGAGTGTTTTTTTTTACTTATGATGTAAGAATTTTCTAACCATATATTACATGTATTTCAAATCATAAAATTCCAACCAAAATATATAGTTTTCAAAAGAAATGTAAAAATATTTTAAAATATGATGAAATAATGGATGCTTGGATTGGTAAATATTTTTGGAACTGTTTGGGTTGTAAATAATAACAATGATAAACTTTCCTAAACATTAAGAAATTATAGATTGGTCTCGTTAGCAACGCTATATAAGAGATAAATAAGTGTTTGAGCACTAGTTTAAGACGACACATTAAACGCAAAAAGTCAAATTTTAATTGTGTAAAATAATATTAAAATACATTCTTGAAAACTAGCAAGAGAACTTCCTATATACATGTATTTTATTAAAATTTTTAAGAAACGTGTTGAATTGTAAAGTTGCTGCAATGCATATTTGAACTTTCGCCAATTATTTCATTTGTGCTTGGCCAAACTTTAAGAAATACATGTATCACTTCTAAATTCAGGAGAGAGGCATCTAAGTTAGCCAAAAACTCCTGAATTTTGAAAGAAAAAGGTTTGTTTTATTATCTTTATGGATTTTCATATTTAACATGTTAGATTTACATTGTACAATACATGTATAACAAGCATTCTGAGAGTATTGCATTAGCAATACTGGTCCCCTTTACCGACAAGTGAAATCTAGTTAAAAATTGAGAATGCCATTATTCCGTAAAAATTCATTGAAGTGGAACAAAATGCAAACTTGAAATTCACCTACCAAAAATTAGTTCAATATCTTGAATCGTTAAGAAAAACATTGCGGAAAACCGTTAAAAATTAAGCGAAACGAAATGCAGACTTGAACTTTAACTTATCAAGATATACTCCTATACCAAAAATCAGCTCAATGTCTTCAAGCATTTAGAAAAAAAGTGCGGAAAACCATTTTGCGATAGAAAGACAATCATATTGACAGACGCAAAGGAAACTTAAAGTCCTTTTCAGTTTCAGCAATTTATTTTATTTTAGAAAAATGGTTTGACGGTAGCCTAGAAGTATCGGATTTAAAACTTTCATGTTCATTTTTCGTATAAGTATGTGCAATACATTCGGTCACAATTTTGAGGAAGGGGCACTTGTAGCAATGTCTACTACCCATATGAAAAAAATTTACTATTAGAATTCAATCGGAATATTCAGTTGACTACTAGTTGACGGTCAACTGACCGTCAATTGACCATTAATTGAATTTTTGCCATGCAAATGACGGAGCATTCAACTCATTTGCATAGAGTGGACCACTGTTGAATGCTCCTATATATTCTTTGTAGTTGACAACTAGTTGAATACTCTTCTATTTCCTTTGCAGTTGACCGCTAGTTGAATTCTCCTCTATTTCCTGTGCAGTTGACCGCTAGTTGAATGCTCCATTAGTCAGTGCACGTAGGTTGCATGCATTATTTGAAAAAAATGGGGGGGGGGGAGATTTGAAATCTAAGACAAGCAGTGTTCTTGAAAATATGAAGAGTCAAAACAATGGAGTTTCTGAATTGACATAAATGTACATGTAAATCTAAATGCATGTTATAAATGGATTGAGCTGGCACGCTCTCATAAGTTGTAACATGCTTTCTTCATTTTCTGTGCAGAAAGGGTTATATATATATAGAATTAGTCTAAAGCAATGGCATATTTTACCAACACAACAAGAAACGCAACAAAACACTTGATGCATGACAATTAGTTTTCAGAAGTTTTGTAATATTTTAAAAAAGTACACAATAATGGAGACCTATACTGGCTACAGTTTTTTGTATTCCTAAAATCTGTTTTAAAAAAATAACAAGCTTAGTAAAACAAATCTTTAAATTTTATACTTACAATAGTACATGAGATTTCACACGCTGAATCATCACGAAGACAATAATGTTTCAAATCAAAATTCCCACCTTCTACAGAAAACACACATGTACTGATTCAACTCTTGGTTGTTGTAATTAGGGTATAACAAACCCGATCTATAATATTGTAATTTTGAACCCAACATAAATATATCGTGGGAGAAATTTTCTAACAAGTCGAAGTGTTCAACTAGTGGTCAACTCTTGTTTTGCATGAAAATATCAAAGTATAAGCATTCAACTAATGGTCAGCTGGCCATTTTATGCAAATCAGTTGAACGCTTTTCAGAAAAGAATTCAACTCCTAGAGGTCAACTGTTTTCGCATTATCAGTTGACGACTAGTTGACTGCTAGTTGACGACTACCGGTAGTTGACGGTCATCTACATATTTTCGTATGGGTATTCCTCCTCAAAAATAAAAATAACATTGTATTTCATTGGGTAGAAATTTGGCTCAGAGGGAAATCGCACTCTAGAACTACTACACAGAGTAGGATTTTCCCCCGAAAAATTTACATAGTGTGAGATTTCCGTAGGGGAAATCCTGCCTTAGAGCCAGTTTTCCTGGGGTGGGGGGGGGGGGGGTTCTGCTCTAGAGTCAGTTTTCCGGGGAATTCTACTCTAGAACCAGTTTTCCGAGGGGAAAGATTTTAGGGAGGAAAGCCTACTCTACAAGACCGGTATTTACTTTTAATGACACATTTTGCTTTACCAGATTTTTTTTAAAATTATCAAATATATGTATGATTTCCACAAGTGCACATACATGTTCAATAATAATTTGTGATTTTGATCCCAATTGTAGACACTCAAATACGAAGTCATTGAAGATCTTCAGGGTTTTAAGAATCTTAAGAATTTTAAGAACGATCAACGTCAAAAGGTTCAAGGGCTTAAAGGTATTGAAAGATTGAACGCTGATAATGTTGAGGATATCACATTATCAACTAAAGAAAGAATGCATCCATCTGTTTTGTTGTTATTTTTCATAGAAAGCATGCGAGAAGTTTTCTAAATCGGTAAAGAGCGTAGGACCCCTGGTTTTGATTTATGTGCTGATGCACCTCACATTTTCCATCATGGCGGTTCAGCTACTGAAAGGAAGATTGTGTTACTGCACGGACATCTCAAAGCATACTCCAGATCAATGCAGGTATTAATATTAATTCAAAGAGTAAATATCAGTTATTCGTTTGATGATGACTGTTACGGATTTTATGTTTTTTTTTATTGTAGGGGAACATTTATCCAGTATACTGGATTTCATTTTCAAAACCTCGAAGTCAGCAACAGAGAATGGAAGAGGCGTGATTTTCACTTCGATAACGTTTTCGCCGCGATGACAACTCTGTTCGTCATAACTACCGGAGAGGGGTGGCCAGAGTGAGAAACATTTTATGTGCCATGAAATTATGCTCTCTCTATCTCCCTCTCTCTCTCATTCATGAAAGTCTCGTTACATGTGTTTTGAACCTTGGGGAATAATGACTAAAAATAATTTCTGAATAAAATTTTTCATGCCTTCCATTAGCATTTTAGATTCGGCAACATCAAGCTCCGGAATTGACAAAGGACCAAAACATGAAGAAAACTTACCTATTTCTATCTTTTTTGTTGTTTATATTGCCATTGCACCCTTTTTCTTCCTGAACGTCTTCATCGCTATGATAACAGTCGCATTTCAATCTGATAAAGGGAACAAAAAGAATGAAAATACTATTGGGTTAACTGAAAATCAGGTAAATCTTATTTTAAGACATTGTAAAAAGATTTTAAAAAAAAAAATTAAAATTCTTGTACCCTATTTTTTTCATATGCTCACTGAAAATTCAAATCATAGATAAACTTCTTTGTATATTTTTCTCTCTTGAATAGGAGAATTGTATTCTATATGTTGCAAAAACTGAGCCAGATAAAACAAGATTTGTACCAAAGGATGCATCTAAACCCCGGGAAATGATATGGCAACTTGTAATATCTGATCTCTTTGAAAATTTTATCATGCTGTTGGTCATTTTAAACACGATATGCTTAGCTATGGAGGTGAGTATTTCTTTCAATCTTCGCTGATTTAAATTGCAATTTGTACCTGTCTTTGTTATAAAGAATACCGAAACTCACCAGTGTGATTGCAGTATCAAGATCAGCCAGAGTCCTATGCATTAGCTTTGTGGTATTCAAATCTGACGTTTGTAGTTTTATTTGTCCTGGAAGCATCGTTGAAACTACTTGCACTACGCAAGGCAAGAATATTCAGTTTATATGAATTTGAATTCTTTCTCTGTATTATTCTTTTTTTGTTAAATGTTAATTTGTCTTTTTACAGAATTATTTTTCTGACAATTGGAACAAGATGGATTTCGTTCTTGTTGTGGGCAGTGTTATCGACGTCGTCCTAGATTTTTATAAAGTTAGTTCTCTACCTCATAGTATATCAGTGCATGTATATGCCAACTTTTGCACTATGGAGTTAAAAATAATTGAGATTGAAATTAAAAAATACCATCATTAAAATGTTTTCCGAATGATATACTTTTGTATTGAGGAAAATTTACTTGCACATGTTATGAATTAAATGAATAATGTGGAATTTGATACAAACAGAAATGATTTTTTTTATCAATAGATTCAAGGCCTCAACTTTCGGGCATTTAGAGCGGCTCGCGTAATAAAATTGTTAAAGAAATTCAGGCAACTCAGATATCTTTTATGGAGCTTTTATGTATCTATGAAGGTAATGTTTCACATAAAATTATACTCTATAACACTGAGTTGCATTCATTTCTAGATAAGGAGGCTGGGTTGTCAAAAATTTCCAAACAGGTCCACTTAGAACTTATGAAAAATGTTGTTTTTACCGTAAACCACAGTTTCAAAGTTGTGATAATGCAATGCAATTTCCTACCCAATTGTATTTTCCTACCAAGTTCTTTGCTATTATAGCCTTAACATGGCAATGACAACCAATACTTCTAAAAAAGACAGATTTATATAATGTACATTTTCAACAAATAATTAATACAGGTTACTACATTGAAAAAAAAACCGTTAGTATTTAAAGTGACTTTTGTAAATGAATTAAAAACTGGGGCATCTTAAAAATTAACATTCATCAAAGAATACAATGTATTTGATGCTGCCATATAAGCCTACGAGTCATTGTACGTATAACATGAAATGAAAATAAGTTACTGTATACTATACTACATGTATATATATTATAAAGTCAGAGTCTAAAACTTTTGGTATCATCTGGATCAACTACGCTAATGATACTGGTACATGTATTTGAACTTCGGTAGAATACGAAATAAAAAATTACTAATGTTCAAGATGTTAAGTTCCGAAGACTGGAATACTATAATACTCAAATATGAAAGGAAGATTGTTTTTTTTTCATTTCAGTCTTTGCCATACGTATTTTTTCTGAACTTTTTGTCATTCTATGTGTTTGGAGTTCTTGGAATGCAGGTAAAGTATGCTTTTAAAATCATTCCAGAGACAGGTTCGAAATTTGTGGTCTTCAATAAAATTCATGCATTTCTTCATCACATGCAGTTATGTTTTTTTTATGCAGATCTTCGGGGATATTAAACTTGATGACAATACTTCTATCAACAGATACAACAACTTTAAGAATATAGGTACTTCCTTGTTACTTTTATTTAGGTGAGTAACTAAAAGCAAGTCACATGGATACTTTTATTACATCCCATTAATTTTATGTCAAAAATTTCAATAAAACGTTTATTGACAGATGTGCCACGGGTGAAAATTGGCAACAGATAATGCTCGACTGTATGGACTGGCGACCATGTGAGGGCGCTAGCCGAGGAACTTCTTGTGGTACCAACTGGGCATATCTATACTTTATTCTTTTTATAACTTTATCAACATTTTTGGTGAGTCTTTAGTTTTTCTTCGTTTTTTATTAACTGTGTCCAATCTCCACGTGAATATGGCACTTTTCACGAAGAGTTATCTTCTGTGCACCAAAAGATATGTTCCAATATTGCATTCATTCATTAATGCATGTTATTTTGCTCATATTTACAGTATACACTATTATCGTTGATTGAATTCGCTCAAGATCCTATTTAGTTGACATGTTAGATACTATATTGTTTTTCCCCAATGTTTTAGTCAACTATAATAGTTAAAGTTAAGATCTGGAAAATTTTCTTGAGAAACACACTATATGTACTTTATTCATAGATTCAACAAACTTTTTCACATTGACAAGATTTCTAAGTGAACTTGTCTTAACCAGCCTTGGATATTACACAAATTTTATGTCATGAAAGAAACCATATTTCTCGAATGCAATGTCCAGTGAAACGTTTGTTGAATTAAGTTATTCATTCTCTAAGGTAATGAACCTGTTTGAAGCAGTCATAGTGAACAACTTTGACTACTTGCATCGTGATCCTTCTGAGTTGGGAATACAGCATCTCTCTACCTTTACAGACCTTTGGCATAAGTATGCCAGTTTCCAAAACCCGTAAGTAAATGCTTTTAATATATTTACATAATAAATGCTATAAGTCATGATGTTATACAGAAAATTTATGAAAATATTAAATTCAAATCTGTGTCCAGGCCCCTTTTAGAATCCAGGATTAAAACATGGTAGGACTTAATTATCACACCCCGCCTTCAGTAAATATTGGTTTCAATCTGCCCCTCGTCATGAACCATCAGATGTTTTTTTGAATATAAAAGGATCTATTCTACACACAATTCATCCTAAGCTGTTGAATTTTCAAAAACTTTTTAATAGAGCGACTATGAATGTCATCAGATTAGAGGATTTTGTCAAGTCCATGGAACCCCCTCTCGGCGTTGGTAGTAAGTGTCCTAAAAGGCAAGTGCATCTTTTCCTTATGAGGATGAACTTAAAGCTTACAAGAAGCCAGACAGAGGGGTTCCTTACTGTCAATATTTGGAACGTGATGTTTGGTCTAGTGGGGTCAGCGCTGGGTCTTCACAATGACCGTAAGTGAATTAAAGATTATATAATATTCTTTGTAAAAAATAATACAGTTATCCTTTAGAAACAAATTGAAAGGTTTTTAATATTGGACTGATTTGAATGAAAGAGTCTCGGACATTTTTTTTTTTGAAGAATGGAAGGATGAAAATTATGCAGCTCTCAGGAACACGATCAAAAAACAGTTGAAATTGGACGAGAACAAACTAGACCTAATGATACCAGGTTCTTATTGAAATATAAAGTTATACCTCTTGTAATTTTTTTTTTCTATAAAACTGTTTTAAGTGTATATAGGTCATTCCTTTACAGAATCTCAACCTGAGATCGGTTTAAGGGAGTATATCGTTATTAAAAAGTGGAAGAAGTTTGCGCAGAGAGAGAAGACCTTATCAGAAAATGCTCCACGAAAAAGGATAAAGACTAACGTAAAAAATTCAACGTTTCAGTTTGTTAAACGTGTATTACTAGTATTATAAAATCAAAAATATAAACTGTTCTTAATGCCATTTCATTATCAAAATTGTTACGAAATTTGTGTAAAACACTTTTATCCTGCCTTTATTACTACAACAAACACATTTTTAAAAATAAATAATAGTTAACTTTTTAAGCCATCCTTATTCTCGCATTCGAGCCAAATTCTATACTTTCATATCTTAATTTAAATTTTATTCAGTTGAATTTATTAGAAACTTGAGGCTTTAAACGAAAACTTTTTGACAAAAAAAATTACATGCTATTGAAGCCTGCCTATTCATAAACTGATTTACAAATTTTTATTAAACATTTCAAGTTCCAAAAGGCGCTGGATTGGAAGATTACAAACTTGAAATTGCGCTGTTATTTTTATTTTCAGTTGTTCAACCTAAATAGGAAGGATTCTAAAACAAGGAAGTCTCAAGCACGTTTGAAAAGAACAACAGTTCCCCAAAGCCATCCCATGATCATGATGGACAATTTTTCAGAGGTTCCTCACAGTAATTCAATGCTGGAAAGTTATCTGTGAAAATATATTCAGTTTTAACGAAGTCGTCACTTTTCGATAATTTAGAAAATTTGTGAACAAGTGTAATTGTAAAATGCCAAGTTGGAAAAAGCGTCAAGAAAGCACCATGTTCTGGTAGTGTAAATGTAAACAATATTCCTCCATTTAATTGCTAGTTTGTTGTTTTCATGTTTGTATCATATAATGAAAAGCAAAACCGTCAACTAAAAATCTAAATTAAATTTACTTCATGATAGTATAAAAAGACTAGATAGTATTTGATATTTAGCAGCACCGTTCAATGCAAATAAAATCAAGACTTTAAAAATGTGGACGGATCCCTAAATGTCAATCTTTATTTCAGTCTTTGAAGATTTCAGTGTTAGTTCTCTGAAGTGAAGAGAAAGTCTTCACGCCTTGAACAAATGGCTTCACATTGTATCTATTTAAAATCAAGCCGTCCTCGTGAGTCAAACCCTTTTCTCGTCGACGGCTAGAAAATTTTTCTTCATCAGAAGATTCCTCACTGCTACCAGAACTGGACTCGTCAGTTGACTTCCACATTGGATGTTCACGGTCTTTCAGCCAATCAAAATGACTCTTTCCTTTCATGCGAACCTGTTGCAGAATATGCTTGATCCGCCTCTGTTCATATAAATGTGCTCTGCCGGGTTCTTTAATTTCCGGAATAGGTTCCACCATGTCTTTGATGTACTTAAGTTTAGGCATTTTAGCTCTTTGTCTCTCTTTTGGCTTATTGACGGCTCGGAGTAACTCAAGTTTCTCAAACCAGGTTAAATCACTCTGTGATGCAGTAACTTCCTCCTATAAAAACAAACATTTAATATGATTTAGATTAACTATTTTAAGTTATATTTTGAGAAATAATTGCTATTGGGATGTAAAATATCACGTTAGGACAATTCATTTATTTGCTGATCCTCATTAACATTGGCAACCGCTAAATCTAGTCTACTGACAAATACTTAAAAGAATATTTCAAAGTCTTAGAAGTGTTAAGTTTGTCAACAGATATGGATAAATATGACACAGACAACGTTTATGGCAATATACAACTTTATATTTTTGCCATGTTAAATACATGCCTGCATGCAAACGTCAGTCCTGTTATTTATATTACAGTATTACAACAAAAAATATGTACAATCAAACAGATGACAATTCAATTCTGAAAATAAACCACATATATAAAACATTAGTCGATGTACATTATCAGATAAAAAAGAAAATGTTAAAGCTTGATTCCCTCAAGAGCTCAAGTGAAATGATCGAAAGCGAAAGACAGCATGAACAGTATTTATCTTGTGTGAACTTGATATGCAAAGAGTGATGCTACTGAAAGGGAGAAAAGTTTTTCTTCTTTGAAAGTGTAGTACAGAGACAGTTCTAAAGAGTATGAAGACAGATCTGTATATATACAATATAAAGTAAAATTCTATGTACATGTACAAGGTTAGAAGGATACATTCCGGAAAAGGAGAGACAGTTTCCCATGCGCCTTTGTGCGAGTTACTAATAAAAGTCTAAAAGTCGTAGCTTCAGTCTTAAAGCTACGGACTAGAAGTGTTAATACTATATACGGTTGAAGTGTTAGTATGACTACATCGTAAAAACTACATGGAAACCCTGATACCTTAAAATTAAATGAAGTCTACTTTCTGAGGGGATCATAACGGGCCGCTAAACTGACGTAGGCCCGACCACTGGCATCAAACCACATCTGAAAACGAGGCAAAAACATGATGCTGACTTTCGAAGAAGATCACAAGATTATCAAGTTTCACAACATTCTTTTAATAGATTTGAATTTTAAAATCTATATTGCATGTTTGGTATTTTGAAATGAAAAAATTGGGAAGCAAACGTGATATCGTATTAAATTGTGTTCAGGGAAATTGTGTAAACCATATATCTGGGAAAGATATGGGACAATTAGTCAGGGAGTGAATAGGTGTTGGTTGAGGGGATTTTTTCTACGATGATCCAAATCTTCTAAAAACTGATACAATAAAATGGAGGATATGATAAAAAGTTACGGCAATATCTTCTACAATCACAATAATACAACTTAATATTTGAAGGAATTATGACTACCTAACAAACATGCAAAATGTAAGAAATCTTGAATACACTTTAAAAACAAAATTCTTTATCAACAAAGTAATACGAAACAATGGTATTTAAAGTTCTAAAGAATGATTTCGTATGTTTTGTAAAAACTACACGCATGCAAGTTACACTCAACTTGAAAGTGAGTACAAGCATCACTAGGCAACCAGTTAGTTTCTGAAGTTAATGCGGTACATTGGAAAAACTGGGTAGTGATTATTTTCAAATTATTACATTCCATCCACTGCAGTCAAGTGATGTTAAGCAAGGTTAAAAGGGGTGGTAAAACGTAAAGCCAATCACCCCTTCAGCCATGGACATGCCATGCTTGTGACCTGCTTGCTGTTCCTGTTGACGCCCCTGCGTTGCTAGAATGTTGGAATCACTAAGGAGATACTCGGCTACTTTTATCATTGATTCTTCGTCTGCTTCACGTTGTCGGCTGCTCTTGCGTGACGTTACTGACTTCCTGTCAATTTCTCCTTTTTCGTCATATTTCCAATAATGTAGTGTTGGATCGGCTGTGTGAGCATTCCGGCCATCTTTAGCACTTTGAATGGATCCTGTCTTATCAGATTTTAGACTCTTCACACTATGACAGTCGGGGGCACCTTTTGGTCTATGAACTGGCTTCTTACCTTTGTTGTTTATATATCCTGCATATTTCTTCCGAAGGTTCTTCATAAGCTTTGTCTTGCTTTCTTTCAATGACATGATACGAGGCGTTTCAATATCATTTTCTAACTCGTCCGCCACAGCAGTAGCTACTTGTGTTGATTCAAGTTTCGCTTGATCTCCAAGATTGATGTCAGATGCAACCAACATTCCCTTCACATCTTTCTTAATCACTGGAAAGTCGATTCTGTCCTCTGTTCTTGATCGGAGCAAACGCGGGCTATAACATTCGGCAACTGCTACAGCAATCTCTGGCATGCCAGGAGAAGGTGTTTCCCTTTTGGTGTTTTTGAGTCGAGAGCGTGGCTGAGGAGGGGTGGAAATTGAAGGGTACCAGGTCAAACTTCTGGTATTCAAAACAGTCACACTATTATCGAGCATCATTTCATTTGGAAACACGTGATAAGTACAAGAAGGTTCGAGGTTTTCATTTTTTACACGTATATCTGCACCAAGACATGCCGTGGATAGTCTGCTTATACTAATGGCGTCGCTCTCTTCCGAATTATCCCCTTCTTCATCTTCTGACACTGATGCCCCAATGTCCAAATCGATTCTGTCGGACTTTGGAGTATCACATGGATGTGTTCTAGTCTATATTTGAAAGCAAAAATTGCAAAGCAAAATATTACGTGAATAATACCCCAAAACGTAATGAGTACAAAATTGTTATACCGATTGAGCACCACCACCATATAGTTTTTACAAAATCATATCAAAACCCTTGCTCTTTAATTTCAATCATCAATTAAATTTAGTCAATGGATTATATTGTCCTTTCACAAATCTAAACTAAAAGCTTCGTTGTTATTGTTTTTCTACAACATTTGCTATGTGTACATGTATCCCGTCTACTATTTCTTGCCTCTGGTTATTCAGTATCTAAGTATCCTAATCCTATTACTCTGGCTTAATTAAATGAATTAAACCTAAAGGTACTACATGCACCTAAAAGTGTTTCTATTCGCATATCTACACGTGAAACACTTGAATGCCTTTCGATTGTAATTATATATAATGCAATGATATAAATTTAAATCAGAAAAGAATCAGGATATATAATGAACACCTTTTGCCACTCCAAAGATTCCCGCCACACATTCGGTGCACCCTGAAAGGCAAGACTACTACCATTACAGCATGAAACTTGCATCAAAATTTTACACAAAATTGCTTATTCTTCTCCTTGCAACGTTTAATAGTTTCTTGATTAATTTCTAATTTTGTATTTGGCAAGCAAAGGGGAAGTATTTTAAAGATAAATTTAAAATACTTGAAAGATTGTAGGGTTTGAAAGGGAGTGGTTCACCAATGGTGAAAGGGATAATGTCACATTAATTGAACTCCAATTTTAAGTTATTTGAAGATTATCATTAAACTCTTCGGACAGAATTATGGATTAAAGACTGTGCATTGTTAATCTTCTTAGCGGTATTTGGGGTTTTGGGGATATTTTAAACTCGATCCTGAAAATCTTGAATCCAGGTTGATTACTGTTTCTACGAGTTATAAGTGAACAATTTGTAACATTAAACTCTCAAGTGATGCAGGTTTCATGTGCACTAAGATGCTGCAAGACTAAGGCAGGTGTAGGGAAAAACTCTAAGACAAAATTAACTGCAGGAGATCATGTTCATACGTTATTCGGATGCTCATAGAACTCGGTGGAGGAAACTGTTGATGGTCGCAAAATGGCGCGACCCCTGGTGTCAGACAAAACGTGACCTAGTGTCCTCACTGACACAGTGGTAGTAAAGGGTCGTTGCCTCTGATTGAATAAAATAGTCAAAAACATGAACTGTTGTTGGTGGAAAGTCAATAAAATTGTCAACTGTTTTAGAAAGCAATATGATTATCATATAGAGTTATATTACATTTGATAACTGTAAATAAAGCGAAAAACTATGGAACAACCATGATAAAAATGATTAGACACTCGAATCCGATTCTGAACTTACACATTCTTCCTCTGAAAGTCGGATTCACAGATCGAGGTTCCAATCTAAATTAACCATGGTATGTTCCATCGCTTTTCCATCCGTTGTACTAAGTTACCTACTTGTACACTTGCCATCAATAAACACTACTGAATAATTTATTTTTGGGGTCATTATAGCCAATGTAAGTATAACTAATAATTTCTGCATCAATAATTTCTCTGAAATCAGTGTTCCTTTATTACAAATAGATCATACTTCGTACCAATATCTTTGGGATTTTTTTTTTCTATTTATTCATTTATTTTCATATTTGTTGTATACTTCGTTCATTAAAATAGTAGATATGAAACAATATTTCGAAGAAATCTCTATAAGCCTTTGAATGGTATGTGTAAATGGTTTTAGTTTGAAGAATTATCAGACTCGATATATATTGGATCCATATACTAGTACTCTCAAAGAAAACTAGCCTAATAATGAAAATAATACAATGTATATTTGTATATGTGAGATTTATCAGTTGGTAAACCGGTGCGCTAGGAAGAAGCCGATAATACTCATCTACCTGTTTGTCTGTTGCTACACATGCCAGTGTGTCTAACGTACGGACTCCGGTAGTGGATGGCGGTGTTACGGTTTCCACAAGTTTGTTCGGATTGTTTTGCCTGAAATAAAATAAGAATAAAAATTATAATTTTAAAGCCAATCGTATACAAAAGAAGTTCTTAATGGATTTGGTGCAATCCAGTATTGACTTTAAAAGAATAAATTAATAAAAGATTTTCTTTGAATTCAGGAAAAGATGTCTGCACTATTTTTTTAGACGAAAGAAAATTATCAGGACTTATTGTGAGTACAAAGCTATCAATCAATTCATGTCATTTTAGAACCCCAAACCTGAAAAAAAAAATATACAAAACATAATTTCAAAGTAAAAATCACCTCATAAACCCTTTCTATGTGAGTCTTATCACAAGCATTAATCGAACAATTATTTGCCCATTTCAGACGCAAAAAGTCGTAATCATTTCACAACACAAAATGGCGTGATTTCACTTCAAAACAAAAATGACAATCAGGACTTATTCTAGAATACACTGTATTCCAATTAAGAGTCTGTGGACAGCATAGAAATAAGGACGGAAATCGAAGAGTCTCCGTCTTTAGAAATGAAGGTATTCAGTGATTTAAATCTACTGTGCTATCATCGGCTACAATTACTGACACACTGCTTCCAATGTGCAAATTTAACAACTGTGTTTAAAGAAATACACATGAAAATTGTATTTACTAAAGAACTGTTTAAATGCTATTTTAAAGCGTTATTGAGTTCCCAAGTTTAATCATTTAATGCATACAAAAGTAATTTTAAAAAGTAAATAGAAAACCAGAAAAGTTTATCGGAGCCTTTGACACAAGTTGCATTTGCTACGATTTGTGTGTATAGCCTTTGCAAAACTATTGTTATGACAATTTCAAACAAGATTTTGAAGCGTCTATATCAAACAGTCTGGAATTACACTAAATTGATATACTGTTTTTCCTTGCCCTCCTGAATTCCAATCCTGCAATACAGAACAGTGTAGTCAGTGTTCTGTCACTCTTGGTTGTTCAACCATTCCTCGGCTCTAAATTGTGACTTAATTACAACTGTCACGCCAATATGTACCTTTTTTATGAGTTTTAAAATTCATTTTTAGTGTCGATAAATTTATGTCGATACAATACAGGTCTTACAAGATGATACAAAGAACACTGGATTTAACGAAAATGGAAACGAGAAATCTGGAAAATGCGAACAAAGAGTTATGTATGAACAGCTAAATTGTAATATGGATGTACAACATTGTGCAAAAAGCAATCTGAAAACAACGAAAAAGCTGTGAGGATACAACATGGGCTCGCAGGCAAAATACACAATTATAAATGTGAGCAGAGTTCGATATATGATAAAGACGTGGGTTGCCATGAAAAATGTTTGAATACAGACAGACAGAAAGACGACACAGAATACAAACTAGAACAGTTCATTAACTTGGTGCTAGTAATTACATAGAAAAAATGTCATGGTTAAATCAAGTCATATTTGGCCTCGACATTTCGAAGTACGCGTGTTTTCTAAATAAAATTATTCATTATTAAAAGAGATATTTTTTTCTAAAACCAATAATAAAAAGCATGTGTTTGTTATGTATAACTTACCGACTCGGTAATCGCCAAGCTCTACAGAGGGACAAAGATGTAAAACATCAAACAAAGGTCAGATCATTACAAATATAATGCAATTTATTCTGTTTTCGGCCAAAGTGCAAGTCTTACAGAATTGCCAAATATTAGTTACCACCATATTGCTTTTAATTTCCACACATTTATCCACATTAATGAAAAGGTATCTAAAAAACATCATTACCGGATCCAACAAAGGTCTGAATGCTTTGTGCTTGTATACAAGGTTAAAACTGAACTGGCAATGCATGGGGAAACAGTAAATTTATTTTCAATGAAGACAGTTAAATGTGTTAGCTTATAATATTGTTCAAGCACAAGAAGAGACTACAATCAAACTGGCTGGTGACAAATATTTTAAAAAAAGGTAAACATTTACAAGCACTTGTTTACATTTACAAGTACCTGTTAACTTGTAATCACTCGTTTAAATCAGAAATTACATGTATCTCTCCGTATTTTGTAAGGACAGATTTTACGATGACTAATTTTAATTTTCAAAATTACATTGTATATGTATTTGTATATAAGATTTGTGGTGGCATCCTTCATCTACGGGTCGTTTAAGTATTAGTTATTATAAGGTGAGGATTTAATCCAATAGTGACTGTTTTGTCCCTCCCTTGCTCGCTGTGTCAGCTCGGCATAGATAAAGCATTCAAAAAAGATTTTCTGCTTTGTTGGTCTTTTCTTCCAGAACAAAGTTCTAACAACAATATACGATTTATACCTACAGAACCCAGTTATGTGTCCTTAGGTTTTTGTCTTGGGACATTTAATAATCTCGTGTGTATTAATCCATCTTAATGATAGTTTATAAAATGAAAACTGAACTTCAAAATTTTGATAACACGTGCCGTTGCCTTTTATTTGGAAACTTTGAAAAGTTTGTCTTTGACATTCAATAATATCCAAGATATTCATGTATCTGCTTAGAGAAAAGGTTTATATCTATTTTGGATTTTGGATATTTTGGATTTCACAGATGGCAAAATATTAGGTCAACTAAGCTAATGGCTAAAGATGCTATTTTTACTCACAGATATAGTTGGAGGGCACCGCCCCTAGGATTTTCAGGGTTTCAAGAATAGTTAAATAAGAAAAGATGCTCTCGCCATTTTAAAAGGACTCAGTAAAAGGGTTATGCATGAAGGAAAACGGCTTGTACTACTCCCTTTCCAGAAAACACAAGAAATAGGTTTAAGTTTAGGTTTCTTTCTGGGTTGCATTTTTTTAGTGGATATGAACCCATCTTGGAAAAAATTTCTAGATCTGTGCATGTAATGAATTGATAAATAAAAACTAGCAATGATTTTTGTCCCTACTGGATTACTAGAAGTCCAAAAAAAAATGGAACGTCAAAATCTTAAGTGTTGCAGCACTGACATACAAAATTCATTTGTTCTATAAAACTATTGGAAAAAATACCTGGTCTCATATTATATGAAAACTCTCTTAAATATGCTTATAAAATAAAAATTATTTTCATATTAATTCCAACCTTTTCTTCATAAGTCTGAGCACACTCTCTAGCCTATTTTTTAAAATTAATTAATTATAATTTCATGTAAAACTCTTTTCTCCTTTTTTTTTTTACAAATAAAATATATGGACTTAATCCATTTACTGCATTTTTTTTTCAACATATGTACTATGTTCAACAAATTGTCTACACTTTTTGGAAGGTAAACAGTGATATCTTAATAGGAAAATGCTTTATCTTCAAATCCTTTTCCTAAATCAAACTTTTATTTCTCTTTATGTGTCTGTATATTCATTCTTTTAGTAATTAATATTGAACAATTACAGACAACATTTGTTTGAAATATTGGTGTTTCTTAAAAAAATCAATCAGAAAAACCCAATAATCCCACTGAAATTAAGGATGTGCATGTATACTTGACACCCGATGCTTTCAGAAGAGTTGCTATAATTATAAGGCTTGGTTTCTTTTGAATCAATATTCCCATAAAACCTTTTCAGATAAAAAGACAGTGTAGAAACATTAAGTCGGCTACACCTTCCACTGGTTTCTAGGGTTCTAAATGATTACAAAAAATGAAGAAAACAATTTGTTCAAGAAGTAGCTCATGAAACATTGATTTCACATGTTGTGTTTAATCTCTAATTCCCAGGCAAGGAAATAAAAATGATTAATATCAAGGTGAAAGAGGAATTCAGATTGCCATTAGGGCCTTATAAAAATTCTCTGTTATTTGACTCCCCATAAATCCGCAACAAAAATGGATAAATCTACAACATTGCCAACATATGTTCTGTGATGGTCTGCTTTTAAAATTCTAGCTCTGACATAGTTACATTGATCAAGTTTGACAAATTCAGTAAGGTTCTAGAGAATACATCTTATGAGAGAGAACCCCCCTCCCCCAAAAAAGAAGTGATCAATTCCTTCAGACTGAAAATTTGCAAGAAGTAAATCAGATTGTGTTTTGCTTTGATATCAAGTTCAAGAAATTATCAAATCAGCTTAATAGATGTTTGTGCCAAAGCAAACTGTACATATCAGCTATCCAAACTATGGACTTGAATTTCCCATACAACCTTTTACTATGATAAATCTGATGGTAATTCATGTCTAAAAAACAATTTTTATATATCATTATGTTACTTAATAAGTATGGATTCTGTAAGTCAAACTAATTTTATTTACCTTTATAAAAACATTTGTCCTAAAAGATAAGTTTCTACGATTGATTTACAGGGGTATATTGTCTCCTCTGATCTCAGTATTACACAAGCAACTAATAAATAATCAACTAGTATATACCCAGTATTTATTACTTGTAGGTGCAATAAAGAAGAGAGTGACAAGATGCCCCTGATTGATTATTTGAGGGGTACATCTGAATACCTTTATAAATGTTTAAGTACATGTATATCATGATATCATCTAACCAAAGTATGATAAATCAATAAATTATTTTAGTAATTCTAAAATCCTAATTATAATGTGATGGTAATACAAATTCCCCTTAATGAGGAATTACTAATTTAGTCTGTTTGGAGTTCCTATGCTTATTTTATCGAATGAAGTGATTTAAGATTAATCACTTTAATACCTAGTGCATTATACTGCAAACACATTAAATCATTCTGTCTCTTAATAAACTACTTAAAGGAATACTCTAGACTGGTGGGCAGCTATCCAGTATATTTCAGGGTTTGTTTATACAATCATACAATTCCATTAAAAAAGAAATGTAATCTGATTTCTATTGTGCCTGAGCAAATATTGTTTGAACTCCAACACTTGGCCATTTTATTAACTGGACTGTTAAGGAAACGAAACCATTTCATTCAATGTCAGTTTAACTTTGATTACATTGATAGGGTAATAAAATACTTTTGATAGATCATTTGATTAGGTTATAAGAGATTTTATTTTTCCTTGTGCGGGAAAACAATTTGCTTTCTTGATACACATATTGACCAAAGAACAATTTTCCCTGTACCCAAATTTGTTTCCATCGATCAAAGCCTCAGTGGGGTACCTTTTTTCTTTGCAGACCAACAATAAAATCTACTCAGTACTTTACCTGTATATTTACATTATTGAATGCGAAATACCTTTCTATCAAATATGCTACATATAGCAACCAGGTCTCTCAGAGTGAAATGGTTATTCTTATTTAGACTTAGATAACCAAATAATTGTATGAATGGTTAAAAAAAATGACATTCTGAATTGGTATGTGTAAACTTCTGTGTAAACAGAACTTATTTTCAACCATTTCTTTCCTATTGAATAGATTAAAAAAAATTAATTAGAATTCCTCAACTCAAATGGAAATCAAGCTATTCTCTCTCTCTCTCTCTCTCTCTCTCTTTGCAGAGTATTAAGCATGCAGGCAAATGGAAACTTCAACAAATAGGACAGGGAACAAAAGCCTTGGAGAGGGATTTGTTCCTAAACTCTGCATGCTTTGGGTTTAGGGATATGCACTCTATATAATTATGCTCCCTGATTAATAAACATGGCAAATTGCAATACATGTATGCATAATTGTGGGCTAACAGTGTTTGATTATAAAAAATCTTAACAAAAAAGGTGCATATGATAAAACTACAAAGTCTTTACTACCTGACACCTAAGAATGTGTTCCTCAGTTTGGGTCTGCAGACAAGAAGAGAGAGACATGTTAAACACTTACAGGCAATGGACACAGCTGAAGCACATGCCAGCTGTCCGATGAAGACATCATGCTACACTTTGTCATGCAGATAGAGAAAGATGCAAAATGAGCTATTTTGACATTTAATGTTACATGATACTCATGCAGAAACAGTGTTTTAAATATGAACTCTTCAATATATATTTTGAATTTCAATGAAACAACCTACAAATTTAGCACATAAACTATGATAAGATATATTGATAAATATACATGTAAATAAGAAAATATGCTAAGAAAAAAATCTTATTTCATGCTTTGGTGAATAATTTTCCTCTCCCATGATAATATCTAATTTCACCAATACTGGCATGCATGTGTTTGCACAATTTTTCAATCAGTGAATAACCTTAGAATTACCCTCAAATATGCAAAAGCATGTACCAAGTCAAAGTGTGTGAATATGCCTTACTTTCCCTCACACATTTCCACATTCTTTAAAAAGCATTCCTTATTTGAAACTTTCAAGTTCACTCTACCTTTTTATGTAATTTTAAATCCTAATCCTGTTCATTTGAAGAGTTGGAAGCAAATATATGTACCTTTAACTGACAGTAAATACCTGTTAACTGAGATATTTAAAAAAATGTACAAATATAATGGTATTAAAAATAAACAGGAATACTTGTTTGTTCTCAGTATGTTGTAAATATCTTGTTTGATTCTTAAATTAGTGAAGACTTTAAAATTAAACTGGCAAATCATTATACTTACACAGATATGGGAGGTCTCTTAACATGTCCATTAGGAGGGGCTGCTGGCACAGAGACCTTGGTAGGGACTTTTCCTGAGGGGTACACTTTGGCTGACTGCATGCGGGGGGAGGGATGCTCAACTCGCTCCGAATTCCGAGATTCTGTCCGACTTGACCACATCATTTGACAGTCTGGTGACAGTTTGTATTTGTATGCTTGGCTATTTTTTTCTGCCTGGTGATGGTGATTGTGCTTTGTACAAACATGTCCATTAGCTGTATGAGGTGAGTTGGGTGGTTGATGAGAATTGGCACTTTGGACTCCCTGAGAAGGAGAATTAGACTGATAACCAGCCAGTGAAGTAGGTTGTCTGTTCGTGTACTGAAGGGCAGCTGTGAGGTATTTCTGAACTTCTGAAGCACAAGGAGGGGCACCACAGTTACAAGTATTCTGCTGCTGAACGTGTATTTGAGAGGGCGACTGACCATGTCGACGAGGACCATCGCCCTGCACTCGGTCTAAAGCACTGTGGGACTTAAAACCTAATCCATTAGTATGCTCCCTTCGGTACTGTTCAATGTAAGCACGGATATCTCCATAATGTTTGAATACAAAGGAGTCTTGAATAGATACCTGTTTATTCCTGAAATCACGCCAAGGGGGTGGGGGTTGTTTAACACCCTCTTTCTCCGGTTTGCGTAGAATAACTTTGGGTTCACTTACCCAGCCTTGAATTTCTTCATTTTTCCCAATACTTTTGGAATTCACAACTTTTGATTCTGTATTTGTGAGGTTGTATTGTGAGTAGAGTTCCTCTGCGTGTAATATTTCGTCTTGTTCTATCAATTTAGTTTGCAACTGTCTATCCAAAAAGAAATTAAATTCGTGACTACATTCTGGATTTTCTTCAGATGTCATATCCCTACGAATTACGGAGATCGTCATTTATGCCTCTTTTTGCGAGGTTTAAACTAACCCTTCTCTACCATCGCCGACCTAGCCTTTACTGTTGGCAAGCAGACAGCTTTGTTTTGGCTGTTCCGTTTACTGGCTTTAGCAGGTGCGCGAAACCGGTACCTAATTTTTTAATGTAAAATCGCTTGATATATAACGATACTTAAGTATATATGTAAATTATTTATATGTAACGATTTTTTTTCGCAAAAAAGATATGGAATACATTTTCTTACTCTTTTTTTCATATTTCCCCCATTATTACAAGGATATAATTCCATTCCAAGGGCGGTAAAAGAAATAGAAATTGGACATGTATTGTTAGTCGTAAAATATTTATGTTTCATTGATCTGTGTTTATGTTATATAAATTTCTCTACATATTTCTTCCTTTTTATTTTCTTATATTTTATACTTGAATTACACAAAATCATTGTAATATATTCATTCAAGATTGCGACAAAAGTTTTCAAACACGGTTTTCTATAGTAATTCGATAATTTCTCGTTGCAGATAAAATTTACATATTTTTTATTCTTGTTTTTGTATAGGTCGTCACAATATAGTGACCGATTATTATTATTTTATTAAAATATTTCTAAAAGTTTTTGCTCAATTCACTCTTAGTGCTTTTGAAATAAAATATTTGCAAACTTTTATCATTGTCGTCACACTACTTATATTTCGTCGGGAAAATAACTTTCGGAAGTTTAAATATTATAATTTTTTTCATGGTGCATGTTGTGTATTAATAAAAATGAAAACTGAAATTGTTAAAAAGAGATATATATATACACTTACAGTCTATATCGTTTTTGAAAGTACCTAGAGAGAAACATTAGATTACCTGTAAAAGTCAGCCGAAAAAAAATAATCCTATCTAGTAATTTTTTTGTCACTTTATTTTTTTTTTACATTTTCCTTCATATGATGATAAGTGTGTGTGTGTGTAATGCACATTTTCAAAGATTATTTGAAAGAATAATTTTTTTTATATACATGTAAAAAGAAATCAATGTCCGAGTCAAAGTTTGTTGTAGTTCAGACAAACCAAAAAAAAACACGAAATCACATCCTGAAACCAAGCGCTTAACATTTATCCGAAAGAGGATTGAAAACACACACTTATTGATTCCTAAGTGTGACGGTGTAATAGGAAATGTTTGAAAACAAGAGAAAGAACGGAATGGTGCTGGATAAAAGTGCAAATATTTTATTATTTATCTGATCAGTATGAAACCTTTAAAGAACCAGTAAATCCTGGTTAATTTTATATAGAAAATATTATGAATTATGATATCGTGATATTTAACATTTTGAGGATAACAAACAGTCAAAATTTATCTCAGTATGGGACCAGTACCATGTAAAAATATGAATTTTACATGTAGCTATACATGTACCTTGTAAAAAAGTTGATGCTCCATGCTATACATGTGTACATGTAGATACACATCTAAAAAGGGATGTAAACCTTATTTTTCATACACAATTTTTTTTTTGATTGATGAAAAAAATAATACAGTTTATGCAAACCTTTTTTTTATATTCTTATATTTTGTAATAATTTACCATTTATTTGTGAATATAAATAATGTACAGGCAAGTAAAGTTACCACAGGTAAGGGAGGTGGTCAGCGTGTGTGGGTTGTAATTAGCTGGAGATCAAAAGGTGAGAATTAATTCATAACAGCAATTATAAGGTCGTACAGCAATTATCTGACCCCCTGTGACTGAACCTGAAAACATATAATTTGTGTTAATGTGAACATGTGTATATAGAATAATCTACCGGGAAGTTTGATTGTCTAACAATATATATTTTCTTAGTCAATAAAACTTGGGCTTTATAGCTGATTTTACATACCCAAACAAAAACTTTTCTTAACAAATCATGCCAAAATCACATACAAATCATATCAAACTCACAAATTCATGAGTTTGAACTATGATTTAGACATGATCCATTAAATGGACCAAATTAATTGTATGATCCTGATGTGGTTTGTTTCTGGGGTATGAGTCTGCTATGGCGATTCTGAAGTGCCATTAACTTAGAAAACAAAGGAACATGAGTTTGAAATGATTCGTTAACTTTAACTGCTAAAAGTTTGTGATTTTGGTTTCTTAACTTTGTCTTTAAACTCCATACGAGTTACACATGATCTGTTAACTTCTCTGTTGAGAATCATGAGTTTTATATGATTTGTTAACTTTGTCAGAATTGGTTGTATGATCCTGATATGGTTTGTTAACTTTGATAGGTTCCCCAAGCCGGCAAATAATTACGGAATTAATTAATTAGATGGCGGTATGCTAAAGTAACTACTATGAACATAATTATCAGTGTAAAAATAATAAAAATTTAAGTACTTCAAATAAACATATACAATCAAAATATTAATTAATATTCTACAAAATTTCGAAAACATAAATATGAAGGGACATGATAATTTTTTATTTTTTTGTTCGAAACTTTCCATACAGGTGCGAAAATCCTGGGGGCGAAACATTTTATACAGTTTATGCAATCCTTTCTTACAGACAATTTACTATTGGCAAACTTTAAATAAAAAAAAATAAGCCTCAAAGAATACAAGTTGGTCTGAAAATGGCATGCATGTATATACAGGAGGGCTAAGAAGTTTGACTTTCCTCGAGCAGAAACCCTTGGCTAGTGAGGATGGTAGGGGACTGCCCCACCCTTCCAATTTTTTCTAAACATAAATCGTTACTTGTTACAATGTACCCCCCCCCCCCCCTTTTCAAATTGTCAATGGTATGCGAGTTGGACAAGTTTTTTTTTTTTTTTTTTATTGTCAGCCGTGTTTTTCAAGTAACTTAATTTAACTTTTTTTTCTCTACTGACTGCTCTCCTCATAAAAACGATTCTACATGTAGGTCCCTGACATATACATTTAAAAAACCAGAGGACACCAATGATAATTATTTTAAAAGATGGTCCTAAATAAACAAGTAACAAGTGAATTTATAAAATGCATGTACGTAAGCCTTTTCCATTTATAGTTTTTCATTGTTTTAAAAAAGTTGATTTCCTATGCTCATGAACAAAAAATAAAATTTACAGCCCCATGAATTAAAAACATGAAAAAGCCCTTGTCTCCATAAATTTTGCATCGGTCCCATGCTTTGATAAATCCTTGAAAACGCTTTTAAATGTCGCATCATGATTCATGAGACCGAATGAGAAATATCCTCGTACGAGCTAACAAAGTAATGTCACGTTCCGCTTTTTGGCAAATTGGGCATGCGTGGTGGTTTCAATATGGAGTCAGAGTAGCGATAATAATACTTTCAATGCAATGAAATTTGCAGATTTCTGGGAATATGCGTAAAAAATAAAGGTATGATGCACACATTATATAGTTAAGAAAAGTTAGAAATGGTCAGGTATGTTTGCACTAACAGTTACATGCCCATTTTACTAGCACTTTGCTGTATTTACAAAGTTGCTATGAAAACTATTGCATTGTTTACAAATAAAAGATTCTGAATCACACGTGCTAAGTTACACCGCCCCTGTTTTAAGTAAAAATACTGTATCATGACCATCAGTCTGAAAGAGAAAGTTATTTTGAAACAAATTTACGGTAAGAAATTATCCTCAAGGCAGTTTTAAATTGATGATAAATTGATGATTTGAATATTGGTCACCGGCAATACTAAATGTTTATATTAAAAATCATCCGTACTCGGCGATATGAAATGTTTACATATAGTAAAAATGGTTTAGTAATACCGTTAATTCAGATTTTCAAGGTAGCTATAAATGGCGTATCTGAGCTAAAAAATAAAAATATGAGATTAAGTGTCTACAGACATGACAGATTTACATATTTGTTATTTACGTTCAAATTAAAATTTCCACCGATTTTGAATTGAAATATCCCCACTTTAGTGCAGTAAAATTGACTTTAAACAGTGTCTCACTCTGATATTTAAATGCCAAGTTGGAAAAAATTGGTAATTGTTTTAAATTTCTGATATCTATGAAACGCTATTGATTTAAATTGTGTTATTTTCAGGAAAGTCCTATATTCCTATAATGTAATAAAACAAATGGAAAGATCTTTTTAATTTTAGTTAGTCTGAACTTATCAAAAATATGCCATATATCCCTTTAATTCATTCTTATTACTTATGATTATTATGCCCTTCTTCAAAGAAGGGAGGGCATATTGCTTCGCTGTTGTCTGTCGGTGCACCATCAGTTTCCGTTCAATTTCTTCGCAGAGGATGCACAATTTATAATGAATTTTTGTATACAGATTTAACAAAAAAAAATATCTAGGTCGAGTTCTGTTTTGGGTAGGATTAAGCCATTTTGGACAGAGTTATTCCCCTTGGACTTAAAAAATTCCAGTTATTTGCAGTTTCCGTTCATTTTCTAAGGACATCTTGAGGACATCATCTCCCCTCTTACATGTACTATAGACCCCTGGAATTTTTGAAATTTTTTTTTTCTCAAAAAAAACAAAAAAAAAAAACAAAAAAAAAAACGAAAGAATTTTTTATTTGTCTCATGAAACTACATACATCCCTCATATATATATAACAACTCATTTTGTAGATTTAATATTCATTTCATTAAATGATTATATCATTAACTTTCACAAATGTTAAGACATTTCAGCTACATGTATTATCAAAGCTGAACTAACAGAAGTGATGAGGAGACTATACACAAGTAATTTAACACCTAGAAAGTCTGAAACACTATTTAAGAACACAATTTGAAGAAAGCTGGTTAATAAATTAAATGATATTAAACAGTTAAGAATGAATTTCAAGATTTTTTTTTCATAAAAATCTTTGAGGAAAATTTTCAAATTGACCAAATCATTTTGAAAGTGATAAATGAATGCATGAACTTCATTTGTTATAATGAACAGGTGACTTTAACAAACAGTGACCAATCTTTAGAATTCCACAAACAATACAAAGTTGTAAAGAGTTTTAACTGTTAGATTACAATGTTTTATAACCTGTGGGATTAGAAATCACTGTGCAGTAAGCATTATTTAAATAATTATATTATTATACACATGCACATTTGCTATAATTATGATAATCAGATTTTACTGTAGATGAGAAATGTGTTAAAGAGCACTCAAAACTATATAAATATAAATTTAATAATACAAGTAGTTGTATTTCAGAATACCTGATGTGTCAAATCTTTGAAAGAGAATGATTCTGTATCATTTTTCAAGGCTGCTATATGATATACCTGCTTTGTGTTATGTATACATAATTTTGTTTTGTTTTTTGCAGGTGATAATTTGGACCCAGATCTGGTAATATGGAGGTGGACATCAGTAATCTCAAACCTCCTAAAGGAGACAATGCCTCCCTCTCTTCTGCTGGTCGAAAACCTAAAAAGAAAAGTGCGCTGGCAAAACTCGCCGAAAAGAAGCGCAGGTCATCAGAGAGTGGCAGTGAACTGGGGTCATGTGTGTCGCTACAGTCCAATCAGAATCAAGACATCACCAAGGAGAAACCAGAATCAGACGCCAAGGAAGAGATGGAGGTAAAACTCGACAGCACCCAAACTTCAGATGAAGTCCTGGAAAATTCTAACAACAACCAGGCAGAGAATTTATCTAATAATGCAAACTACACAAAGCCAGGATTACAGCGTGGGAAGAGGGTGTCCAACACAAATGTGAAAAAAAATCCCAAACCAGCACCCAGACTGAAGAAGCCTGATCCCGAGAAATGTGATTGGGACCCCCCTCCCCCTCTTGATGCAGACGACAATGGAAGCAATGGAACAAAAGCACCATCTGATGCCACTATACACAGATTCCGGGCCCTGAAAATGGCTAATGATCCAAAGGGGTCATTAGAGTCCCTAAAGAGTCTTCCTTTTCAGCCAAAACCACCTCAGACACCAAAATCTGATAGGAAAGTGAAGGGGAAAGGAAATTCTAAAGGGGAAAAAAGAAACCGAGAGGCTGGTTCCTCTGGGGAGGAGATAGAGGTCGAAACCAAGTCAAAGAAACAGTCCTCCTCCTACATAAACATTAAAACAGAAACAGAGAAGTACGGCAGAGAAAAATCAGATGACGATGTGTTCATGAAAGATAACCCTAACAAAACTATAGGTTCCAATGCTGATGTGTTAGAGATAAACAAAAAGTACAATGAAATCCTACAAAGTGACAGTGTTCAAATGGCCAGTCCTGGTAGTGCCAGTACCTCCAGAGGACTCCTCCCTCCTCTTTCCTCTAAAACTCACCTCCCTCCCCTTGGGGACATCACCTCAACCTCGCTCAAGATGACCATGAAAACCGACCCCTCTTACCCTCATCAGAAGTTTGAAGATTCGCGGACATTAGACAATATTTCTCAGAGGTCTCTGTCAGCATCTTGTGCCATGTTACCCATCACCATCAGAGAAGCCAGGGCAAGGTAATATTTTATATGTTTACAATTGATATGTTTACCATTTGTTGTTGAATAGCAAATTGTCTTATGTCTTCCATTTCCAAAGATGCTGCTTCAATATATCAGATTATCACCTTAAGATCACATTTTTGCTATGTAAACTTTTCACAGAGAGCCAATTTTAACCAAACTTTACAAAGCATCCAAATCTTCAAGAAAAGACAAAAAAGCTAAAAAATATCTTTCCATTGCCATAGAGGTTACTAGGGAATCCAGAAATATATCCCAAATCTTTTTTTTCTCAAGAACCACTGGGCCAATGATTAAGCTTTGAATTTTGTTAAAATCATGACCCCCAGGGGTAGGGCGGGGTCACAATAGGGAATCCAAGTTTTACATAGAAATATATAGAACAAATCTTTAAAAATCTTCTTCTCAAGAACCACTGGGCCAGGAAAGCTGAAACTTATGTGGGAGCATCCTTGGGTAGTGTAGATATCAAATTCTTAAAATCATGACCCCCGGGGGTAGGGCGGGGCCACAATAGGAAATCCAAGTTTTACATAGAAATATATTGAACAAATCTTTAAAAATCTTCTTCTCAAGAACCACTGGGCCAGGAAAGCTGAAACTTATGTGGAAGCATCCTTGGGTAGTGTAGATATTAAATTGTTAAAATCATGACCACGGGGGTAGGGCGGGGCCACAATAGGGAATCCCAAGTTTTACATAGAAATATATAGAACAAATCTTTAAAAATCTTCTTCTTAGAAACCACTGGGCCAGGGAGGCTGAAACTTATGTGGAAGCATCCTTGGGTAGTGTAGATATTAAATTGTTAAAATCATGACCCGGGGGGGTAGGGCGGGGCCACAATAGGGAATCCAAGTTTTACATAGAAATATATAGAACAAATCTTTAAAAATCTTCTTCTCAAGAACCACTGGGCCAGGAAAGCTGAAACTTATGTGGAAGCATCCTTGGGTAGTGTAGATATTAAATTGTTAAAATCATGACCCCCGGGGGTAGGGCGGGGCCACAATAGGGAATCCCAAGTTTTACATAGAAATATATAAAACAAATCTTTATAAATCTTCTTCTCAAGAACCACTGGGCCAGGAAAGCTGAAACTTATTTGGAAGCATCCTTGGGTAGTGTAAATATTAAATTGTTAAAATCATGACCCCTGGGGGTAGGGCATGATAGGTATAGCAAGAGGGGGAATCTGGTAATGATCTGCATCACCCAAGTTACTCAGGTGAGCGATGTGGCCCATGGGCCTCTTGTTTTTCTGTGCAATAATTAAGCTTTGAAATCTTATTTTTTGATGTGATAAATCTTATAAAAGCACCTGACCTTGCAGACAGGTGGAATATGATGTGTCAGCATAGTATGATAATTTGTCAGCATGGCAAGATGCTGTTTTACAACAAACAGCTTTCAAAAATAAGAAGTCAATGCTGATCAATACATGTTTACGGTAATAGGAAGGGAGAAAATGTGTGGCTAAACAGAGAATCGAACCCAAGACCCCTGCATCACTAGACAGGTGCTCTACCAACTGAGCTACCCAAGCCGATATCCAAGGCCCAAACTTCTAAATGTAATGGTTTGGGCTGAAAATATCAGCCTATAGCTAGCTAGCACAGTAGGTAGAGCACCTTATAAGTGATGCAGGGGTCCAGGCCACGCCAGGGGATTCCAGGTCCAGTCATACATTTTCTCCTTTTCCGTTTCTCATGTATTTACATTATCTTATTTTTTTTTTCTTCATAAATGTTAATTGCATACATCTTTAAGCACCTTTCAAAACTGGTGTGATTTTTAGATGCAAGGGCCCTTCTAACCCCCCGTTCACACAGAGCTGCGACTCTACGGCGATCATCCTGATCAAGCCACAATCTGAATTTTTTTTGGATCGGGGCAGATCGCAGCCGATCGGCGTCTAAATAGAGCAATTCACGCAAATTATGGTCTTCGCAACGACCGTACTACGATGTGGCTACGTCAAACGTGATGCTAACACGCTTCTAGTACGATGTTACGCAGACCGTTGCCGACAAACGGCCGTGTTTACTGCGTTTACGCTACGCTGCCACTAGGACATTAAAGACCATACTACGACGCTATGCAGACCTAGATGACTGTACGGCGATGTCGCTACGGTGGTGCCGATCAAATTACGATTGCATTACACTTCTAGTACGATTTTGACGATGATGTGAATCTATATATCTTGCAACCGCAGATTTTTGTACTACGATTTTAGCGATGATACAAAGCTTGCGACCGCATTTTTCTTTTTTTTTTTGCGGTCTTTACCATATGGTTTAGGGGCATTTTCAATTTTAACTGTAACAAGATGTGAAAATTCTCAATTGCAAATGATCGTCAAGTATATTGTCACCCTTTATATGTAGTTTACAGATGATGATTGGTCAAATATTAGCGCTATAAGAACAAACTCCTGTTTGATAGGTCGTGATATGATCGGTGTAAGGTCCTTGAAGGTCTTCATAGGATCTTCAGGAACGTAGAGAGATCGTAGTGAGAACGTAATACGAACGTAGAGGCAGCATTGTATGAGCGTACTTGATAAGTTCCTACGCTCTTACGGCGCTTTTACTATGATCACGAAGATCTCTCTACGATGCTTCCGCGCTGCTTGTTCGATTACGGCGCTTCTACTACGCTCTTCTTACGACTTAACCCCGATTCTTGTTGGCCACGATCCCGCTACGCTTGTTTTGAACATGTTCAAAATAAGCGTGGTGAGAGCGTAGAGCTCTCCAATCATGAAGACCCTACTGCGATCATACTACGCTTATGACGACAGCACGACGTTTCTCCTGCGATTTTTCACGATCGGCCACGCTGTCAGCCACGCTTTGATTGTAGTAGAAGCGGCGTCTATGTGTGAACGGGGGGTAACATAGAAAATTAAATAGCCTAAATGAATATAGTGTGGGGAAATAAACTACTTAATTCTAAACATACACTTGTTATATTTTACAACAATTGTAAGGTATTTGTTTTTAGCTCTACTGGTCAGAGACCAGAAGAGCTTATGCGATAGTAATGCGTCCGTCGTCCGTCCGTCTGTCTAGCTGTCTGTCTGGTCTGTCTGTCCGTCTGTCTGTCTGTAAACAATTTTTCAAAATGCTTCTCCTCCTACAGTTTTGGTCAGATTTCAGTATAACTTGGCACAGAAGTAGACTACACTAAGATACATAATTCAGTGCATCGGTTTTTGATTTCGATGAACGGTGTTGCCATGGTTACTAAAAATAGAAATTTCTATGAAATTCTTTCAAAATGCTACTCCTCCTACAGTTTTTGTCAGATTTCAATATAAGTTGGCACACAAGTAGACTACACTAAGATACATAATTCTCTATATCGGTTTTTGATTTCGATGAACGGTGTTGCAGTGGTTACTAAAAATAGAAATTTCTGTGAAATTCTTTCAAAATGCTACTCCTCCTATAGTTTTGTTCAGATTTCAATATAACTTGGCACACAAGTAGACTACACTAAGATACATAATTCTGTGTATCGGTTTTTGATTTATGAACGGTGTTGCCGTGGTTACTAAAAATAGAAATTTCTGTGAAATTCTTTCAAAATGCTACTCCGCCTACAGTTTTGGTCTGATTTCAGTATAACTTGGCACACATGTAGACTACACTAAGATACATAATTCTGATTTCGATGTACGGTGTTGCCGTGGTTACTAAAAATAGAAATTTCTGTGAAATTCTTTCAAAATGCTACTCCTCATACAGTTTTGGTCAGATTTCAATATAACTTGGCACACAAGTATACTATACTAAGATACATAATTCTCTGTATCGGTTTTTGATTTCGATGAACGGTGTTGCAGTGGTTACTAAAAATAGAAATTTCTGTGAAATTCTTTCAAAATGCTACTCCTCCTATAGTTTTGTTCAGATTTCAATATAACTTGGCACACAAGTAGACTACACTAAGATACATCATTCTGTGTATCGGTTTTTGATTTCGATGAACGGTGTTGCCGTGGTTACTAAAAATAGAAATTTCTGTGAAATTCTTTCAAAATGCTACTCCGCCTACAGTTTTGGTCTGATTTCAGTATAACTTGGCACACAAGTAGACTACACTAAGATACATAATTTTGATTTCGATGTACGGTGTTGCCGTGGTTACTAAAAATAGAAATTTCTGTGAAATTCTTTCAAAATGCTACTCCGCCTACAGTTTTGGTCTGATTTCAGTATAACTTGGCACACAAGTAGACTACACTAAGATACATAATTCTGATTTCGATGTACGGTGTTGCCGTGGTTACTAAAAATAGAAATTTCTGTGAAATTCTTTCAAAATGCTACTCCTCATACAGTTTTGGTCAGATTTCAATATAACTTGGCACACAAGTATACTATACTAAGATACATAATTCTCTGTATCGGTTTTTGATTTCGATGAATGGTGTTGCAGTGGTAACTAAAAATAGAAATTTCTGTGAAATTCTTTCAAAATGCTACTCCTCCTACAGTTTTGGTCAGATTTCAATATAACTTGGCACACAAGTAGAATACACTAAGATACATAATTCTTTGTATCGGTTTTTGATTTCGATGAATGCTGTTGCCGTGGTTACTAAAAATAGAAATTTCTCTGAAATTCTTTCAAAATGCTCCTCCCCTACAGTTTTGGTCTGATTTCAATATAACTTGGCACACAAGTAGACTACACTAAGATACATAATTCTATTTATCGGTTTTTGATTTCGATGAACGGTGTTGCCGTGGTTACTTAAAATAGAAATATTTGTGAAATTCTTTCAAAATGCTTCTCGTCTTAGAGTTTTGGTCTGATTTTAGTATAACTTGGCACACAAGTAGACTACACTAAGATACATAATTCTGTGTATCAGTTTTTCACTTCAATGAACGGTGTTGCCCTGAATACTAAAAATATAAATTTTTGTTAAATACTCTCCAAATAATGTGGCATGCAAGTAGACTACACTAAGAACGTAAAGAGACTTAATCAAGGATCATTATTCTATTTATTGCTGTTGAAAAGTTTCAATTCCCAACTGCTTAAAATTACTTTTCTTTTCCTTTGCTATAAGTACAAACCAGTAGAGCTTCAGTCTCAACAGAGACTTCTGGTTATTTGAGTTAAGGCAAAACAAAATACATTTGGTGTTCCAAGTGAATTGAAAATATGTGTTGTTCTAATTGTGCAATCCACCATGCATTGACAAGAAGGCATAGGGAGTTGAATGCTGATAAATTAAATGCAGATTTTCAATGGATTTCATAGAAAAAAAAAACACTGAATGTATGCTACTATATGTGTAATACTGCAAAAGTATTACATTTAGCAGTGTATTCTATTTAGAAATTTTGGTGGAAAGAAGCATCCAGTAAATCAAGTACATCGCTAAATGTCTTGTATATCATATATTATGTCTAGCACATTCAGTTAAAGCTAAATCCAATTTATGCTAACTTCTTGAAAAAATAACTTCCACCAAATATTGTACATGCCAAATATACATTTACAGAATATATAATTGCTTTATGCAAATACATATATGTAAATTCAAGACAAAGGAAAAAGAGGAAATGTTGAACATTTTTTCCTAATTACGGTTTGTGATGTAAATGGATGTGCAAGGATAGAGAATACTGGTAGTATATAATAAGTTTTTAAACAATCTATAGTATTAAATACTGCAATACAAAGGAGTCATTGAGTAATATTAGTTAAGAATTGTGCATATTCATTGCAATCAGTTTAAATATCTTTCTCCATGAATGATGGCCGGTTATGCACATGCATCCATTGAATTGTTGGTATATTTTACTATCATGCCTAAAAAGCAAAAAAATAAATAAATAAATAAATAAATGAATAAATAAAAAAATTTTAAAAAAGAGGTACAGAATTATTTTTCTGAAAATTGGAATTGGTGTCAAATTTTAGGGAACAAAAATGAATTTTGTGCAGACAAACATAATGTGCAGGTCTTATTGTATAGGTATACTGGTACATGTACTAGGGATTAGTACATATGATTTATATGGTACATGTATATTATTTAGTAGAAATGATTCAAAGAATGCCAAAAACAGAAGGAAAGAAAGGTGGAAAAAATATAATACAAAGAGTTGCATCACGTAAATATATTATGCAATATTGACAAAAATTTACCCTTTTCTCTTTAATATTTATTTCTGAAATTCTAGATTTTGTGCATAACTTTAAGACATATTTTGGCCCAATTTGAATCTTTTTTTATTTTAATTAATCAGAAAGTTTTGCAAATTATGACCATGATTTTCTTTGAAAGTTTGATATTAGAACTTCACAACAATTCTAAATGCCAAGATACATGTATTTATCACTTTCTGGTTTCCTCTACACTGAAAAGATCTAATCTTCCCCCATGTATCACTGGAAAAAGTCAATATTGACAGCGGTAATACTAATCAAATATCAATAGGAAAAGAGCCATCTTTGCCACACAGTCACATTATGGACAATTCTTGTTCAGACTTGATTAGCTCAGAAAACATGGGGGCTAAAATATGTAACTCGAAAATTAAGTCAATTAATATTTAACAGCAGGGGACAATATATGTCCATTAAGCACTTTATGACAAGGTTTTGTCCAGATGATGATTTATGGAATTGTAACAATGACCTTTACTATAGGGGTAAGAAGATTAAGGGGCTATTGATCAACTGTAACCAAAACACACAGTTCGATCTATACTAGTCGTGACATTTAAATTCCTGTTATATAGTGCACGTCCAGGCCTTTAATGTGTAGGAAATTGAATGATATTTGTCTTGTAAAATAGACAATTTTGGCCACTTTCATTTTATTGATTTGTTTTGACGGAAGCCACTGCTATTGACAACAAATTAACACTGGAATACACATCAACACTTTCAGTTTTCCTTATCTTGACAGTTTAATTAATGGGCAACTTTTTCCCATGTTTGTTCTGTGAAACATGTGACATTGAGCGTTGGATACAGAAATCAGCTGTTAACAATGTCTATTCTATATCCAATTCCAATCTGTAGGACCGGCTCGAGGGGAGATATCAGTATCACCTCCTCCCTCGTAGGGGCCCCAGAACTGGAGAGGTACTTCCCTGACCACCAACTCCGAATCTGGGTAGGAATCTGGAACATGGGGGACAAGAAGGTGAGTCCATGGTTCATTCCAGGTAAATGATATCCTCTATATTAATGACATTCAAGTTTTAATAAAAATTAATACTCTTGTATTTGTCTGTATGCTTTGTTGTAATGTAAAATTTAATAAACAAAACATGTACAATAAATTGATTACATTTTAAGCCTCTTTTAAGTCCTAGGGTGAATATATAAGATAAGTGAGACTGATAGAACTAATCCGTATAGCACTATAGTGTAACTTAGTTATGAATCCTTCTTTGTAGGAGTGTAAGGACTCACTGCAGGACTTTATCCTGCCAGTAGAGAGTGAAATTATGCAAGACGTGTATGCTGTTGGAACTCAGGAAAACAATATTATCAAGTAAGAAAGGCCAGCATAAAGAATGATAAATACTTTGTTTTATTTTGCAGCTTGGATTATTTGCATGTGAATTTAGAATCCAGAAGACAAGCCAATAATCATTTCCAAGCAGAATTCTTTTGTAGTATATTTAGTCAGGCTATTTGACTTTTTTCCCCATGACAACTAATGTTTCTTGTATGTGTACATTTAATCAATCACTGATGATTTCATGAATATTATTTTAGTATGGTCTGACTTGAGCAAAAGTATACATTAACTGTTTTTAACTTCAACTTAGACATTACAAATTTAGCACATAAAAAATAAATACATGTGAAACATTACATTGATATTTATAGAAAATGTCTTCAAATTTTTAATTGTAAATAATTTATACTAAAAGCACCTTCAGTGGACATGATCACAGTCCATAATGACATGTATACTGAAAGCATGAATTTTCTTATATTTAAACACAGTAAATTGATATGTTCTACACATATGTTAGATTAAGAGAAACTATCAGGTCAGAAAATTTTCAATAGACTACTATCATTTAATTATACATGTACTTAAAATGTGGATTCTGAGATTTGGCAATGGAAAGATTTAAAGTTATTTTTCTTGGACCTTTTTTTTTATTAAGATAACAAAATTTGAATTGTTTTTGTATTTAATTTATTTTGTTTTATGACCCAAGGGTGTGACAAGGAAAAGACTTGGTGTTCTCATTTCGATTGGGGATAAACTTACTTCTGAAAAAAACCCAGCGGGGGGTAATTTGTACCGTTCGGACAGTTCTAGTTTATTTTGTTTTATGACAGAAAAGATTGGGAGGTGCTGTTACAGGCCACGCTGGGACCTACGCACGTGCTTTATCACTCAGCATCCCACGGATCCCTACATCTTGCCATATTTTTACGCAGGGATCTTATCTGGTTTTGTTCAGGTAAAGCGGAATTTAATACTCAGGCCATCTCCTGAATGTGGAGAGTCATACTTCAAGACTTCATTCGGCTTCATGGAACATTGATCAACAATATTAATAGTTGTTGTATTCAGCAGTCTATTAAAAGAAGTTAGATACATATAGTATGATGGCATCATTTAAATTATCAGTTTTTGGGAGGTTTTGAAATTTTATGAACTTATTTCCTTTTTAGTACCGGATGATGAACAAATATCCACTAGGGCTGTTACAATGGTGAAAACTAAAGGAGCGGTAGCAATCTCATTTTATTTTTTTGGAACCTCATTTCTTTTTGTCAATTGTCATCTAACTTGTAAGTATTAATTCAGCTGTTAATGTAAGTCAGTATTTATCAAAACTCTCAAAAGAACATTACATTAGACACATTGAATGTTATGTTTATATAGATATAAGATTAAAAACACTTGTCTGGCTTTACCTCTTTATATATATTTTCTTAAATAAAAAGTCTTATGTAAGATCCCATTATTTTCAAAATTCTGGTTCCAAAACTACTTTTCTCTTTAAGAGGTAGAAAATTATAAGAAATTTTGACTGTAAAGATCACTTTATGTTACACAGCTGATGATGGTCGTCTCAAGGATAGGATAACAGATTATCATAAAATCAGTTCCAGTCTAAAGATGCCGAAATACTCTCATAAAGACCAGAAAAGTGTTCAAGGTAAACATGCATAGACCTATGTGTAGTTAACTGAAGTATAAGTTTCATTCAATTACCTATATAGTGCACTCAAGTACTTCAGTACTGTATTTTATTGATCTAAAATTGCCATAAAGAAAAGAAAAGGTTGTAAATGATGTCAAATGTCAAGCAGCTTGGTTAGGGAATCTGGAAAATTTTGAACTACATGTACATTAAAATGCTAGAGTACTTTACACTTGTGATAATTTTGTTTGATTAAGATTTCAATAATTTATACGGTACATGTAAAATGTACTGTGGAATCATCATTGTTTATGAGTAATTAGTGTTTATGGATATTCAAACAAATATTGATACACACAGCAGATTTATTTATTTTGCTAACATACACCTTACCTGTGTAATTATGCCCCCACAAATCAGTAAATTTTTGGTTATCCACAAACAATGGTGATTCCTCAGTATATTAAATTAGAATCATATGCACATATATTTATATTTAACCAGGTGATGCTCTCAATAAATATGACCATGTGTTTTGGTTTGGGGACCTTAATTTTCGGATAGACAAGGGACGTAATACTGTAGAGGACTTAGTTAAATCTATCGTTGAGCAGGAACATCCTAACTTTGAATTTCTACTAGAGGGGGATGAACTTAATGACTGTATAAATAAAGGTAAGTTCTTTGTTGGATTGGAATCAGGTCTGGTGAACGTTGTTTAATTAAGATTTACTTACAAATGATAGCAGAGAATATTTAACATATCTGGTGTAAAGCTGTTTTAATTTCTCAAAAATAATGCAAGGTTTCTGAGGTATGTAGATTGTTTTACTTGAATTTGATTACATATTTTGTGCATTGTTTGCAGATCAAGTTTTCCATGGATTCTTAGAGGGACGCATAAACTTTAAACCTACCTATAAATTTGATTTACATGTAGATGAAGATAGATATGATACATCTAGTAAGCTACGGATTCCATCCTACACAGTACGTACAGTTTCCATTGAGTAAATATATTTTGATTCATATTTGATATAAAGAAATCTGTTTTCAGTCTTAGTTGTTCGTGTTATTTGTGATTGTAGGATAGAATATTATTTAAACCTCGTAAGAAGAATTCCATAAGATGTCTCCATTATGATGCTGTTATGAACCTGAGATTATCAGACCATCGTCCAGTTTATGGTCTTTATGAAGCAATGATCAAACCTGGCAGAGACAAGTAAGTCACAAAAATGCTGAGTATAACATAAATGTCCATGATTTTCTTTAGAATGCATTTAAAAGTTTGACATTCATCAGTGACCCATACAATACAATTTTTAAAGAATATCTAGGTAAAATTTTAAAAAAGGAAATTATTATCAGGTTTAACTAGTCTAGAGTATTTAGTTCTCTTTGGTAAGAGTTTTAGAAAAATGCTACTGTGACTGAAACAATGAGATGAGAAAATCAAGATTTCTTTTTTACATGGCCTTAATGAATTGGAACTAAAAGGAACACTTTTCTTTTGCAGTATTCCAATGGCAGCTGGTCACTTTGACAGAGATGTTTATTTGGAGGCTAACAAGAAGTGGGACATAAATTTAGAACATAAAGCCAAAAACCAGAAAAACAGTACAGTGTGTGCCATACAATGAGAAAATGTAGAAAGGGAGATAACCCAATTTTAAAACTCAAATAAATAAGACTCAAGAGCAGACTGCATTGGAAAGAAGACTGGATGCCTGATAAAAAGATTTGTAGTTGGTTCAGCTAGAAGGCAGCTTCTCTTGATTCCTGTTAGGACCAAGCTGAAGGAAATGTTGAACAGGAAATGTCTGTGTCAAGGAAGAGGTTAATATCACCCCAAAAAATACAACCTGAAAGTTTGTTTATCAAAATCTTTAGGGCATGAAATAATCTTTAAATTTTTACATCAGTGTGTATTACAGAGATTGGTGAGAGTTTCTTTTTGAAAACTTCAGGTATTAAATTTTTCGAGATACAGTGGATGTATAAAATGGCATTTTAGTAGAAAAAATAACAAAATGTCAATAAGAATGCAATGTTTTCTACAAGTAGAAGCTATTAAGAATGCAATTTTTGTTACAAGCATTAATATTTGTTGAATTAGTATTACAAGTACAAATGCAAATCCATGTGCAATACACATGTTTGTATTTGATTATTGCATATAAAAATGTCCTGCCATTTATATGGATACCAAAAAGTTTAAAAAAGAGAAATCGAATACAATGTACAATGTACATATATTTTCAAATAAATTAATTGGGGTTCTTAATAACAGAATTGTAATTTTAATGAAGTGTGATTTCAACGTTTTAAAGCTTTTAGCTAATTTTTGTCTCGCCTGCGACGAATGTCGCGAAGCGAGACATAGCGACCATAGATTCCGTCGTCGTCGTCGTCGTCGTCGGCGTCCAACTTTTGGTTAACCCAAATGTCAAAGTTTTATAAACTGCAATAACTTTCTCAAATTTTATTCAGTCTTCTTGAAATTTGTACAAAATATTCAGTATGGATAAAAATTTATATCCCAAGTATGATTTTGAAAAAAAAAATTCAAATTTTTCCGTATTTTTTCCTTAAGTTGGACTTAGTTTTTTCATGATAATTTATGGTGAAGACCTATATTCCAGCAACTATAAGTTATAGGGATATGATAATTTCAGTGGATACATCATGGGTAACCACAAACGTCAGTACCAGAATTAGGTCATCTTGACCTACATTTTTCTGCATGAGTGACTTTGGTTAAATTTTTGGTGGAATATGCATCTATAACTTATAATGGCATGATGATTTGTCATTGTACAGGTTATAAGTAACCAACAACATGTACCAGAATTAGGTCATTTTGACCTACATATGAAACTTTGGTTAAATTGATAATGGAGGTTCATATTTCAGCAACTATAACTTATAGTGGCATGATAGTTAGTCAGTGGATACATCATGGGTAACCACAAACGCCTGTACCAGAATTAGGTCATCTTGACCTACATTTTTCCGCATGAGTGACTTTGCATAAATTTATGGTGGAGGTCCATATCTCAGCAACTTAACTTATAATGATAATTTGTCAGTGGATACATCATGGGTAACCACAAACGCCTGTACCAGAATTAGGTCATCTTGACCTACATTTTTCCGCATGAGTGACTTTGCATAAATTTATGGTGGAGGTCCATATCTCAGCAACTATAACTTATAGTGGCATGATAATTTGTCAGTCTACACATCATGGGTAACCAACAATATCAGTACCATAATTAGGTAATCTTCACCTACATTTTCTGCATGAATGACTTGATACATATACAGTGGATTTGATTTCAAAATGCAAGTTCAAATTATTGCGACTCATAACACGTTGCAATATTCGCAATAATAAAAACATCACAATAATTTGTGAATTTACAGGGTATATGTATATATATATAAATGCCAATATAATCGCCAAGGGATTAGATATTAAGTCAGCTGTTCCATTTCTTTATTATTGTATTTTTGAGTTATTCCTTCTGAAATGTCAATAAATGCTTCAGTTTATCAGACAATCATTTCTTACTAACCACAGCGACAGCAGGCGAGACACAGGGTTGCGGGCAACCCTTACGTACTTTTTAGTTAGAGTGATTGCTGTGCACATGAGGCAATTGCTATATAAATAAAACTGTTATGGTATTTGTACATTGTTCATATTCTACCCACGTAGGTAGATTTAAAAGTATGTAGGGCAAGAAAATGATTATTTTAGAACTAGTCAAACATTTAGTCATTGACATGATCATCATCATTATTTATAAGGGTCTGACATATGCATTTCCTTTTTAAGAATTAATACTATGTCTAATAGTTGGCTAGAATACATTCTATATCATGTGTATTGTTTGGGATGAATAAAACATGGTGTTTTATTATTTTTAGTTTGTGCTTCCACATAGTAGAATCATATGGGAAAACATTTTGCTCTGAAATTAAGCTACCATAAAAACAATCATGGCTATGATTTTATTTTTTATATGTTAAAAAAAATACCTGTTGCAGTGTTTTCCCTTTATTTCAAAGTAAAGGGTTAGAGATCAGTTGTAACAGACTAGGGGCAGAGGTTTAAAAAAATGGACCTTACAGCAAATTTTTATTTCAAAGCGGCATTTTTGTCAATTGAAGTGGTCAATTTTGCCGGTAGCCGGTTCTTAGGGAAAACACTGATGTTGTTCAGCTCACCTGTACAAAAACACAGAAGTGAGCTTTTCTGATCAAAATTTATACATGTATATTGTCTGTCAGCTTTAATATTCTCCAGAACAACTCTGTCAATAAAAAAAAAAACTAAGCACAGAGTATGTTTGGGTAAAGGTAATCAAAGTTTATTCAAGGGAAGACCATTCAATCTCTCAAGGGGAGATAATTGAGGAAAAAAGACAACAATGAATACCTATTTTGTATTGTCAAAGCATGTCTTGAAAGGTTTTGATGGAAACACAAAATTGGGGTAAACATTTTCATATGAATAAATTGAATATAGAAAGGGGGAGGGGGATTTTGAGGACTAAGTGACAGTGACTAAGATGAGCGTTGTGGTCCTGTGTGTCTTTTGTTAAAAATGATACATTTTATTCTTAATGATCACAGAATTTTATTTTTATGTAAAATTGAACAAATCTAGCGAGAGTGAAAGGTAGATGATTTATGTTTTATATTGTGTAGAGTGCTATTTTAAAAGAATGCAGCTTAGTGCCAAATATTTAAGTTTATTGTAGATTTCACTTAGATACAGCAATTGTATGTTGTTTAATTGGTCTGGAAAAGAAAAAGTTTTATTTTTCTTCTTTTATTTTTTTTGTCCGTCCATAGTCTGTGTATTTTTAAAGAAGGAAACTTCTGTATCTTACTATTTATACATGTATTTTGTATAACAAATTACACTATCCTCTTTTGTTTTTGCATAAATCTTGTGTATTTACATTGTCTCAATCAATGTGTTTTTGGAAAGAGATAATTTTTTCCAGATTTAAATAGGAATTATTGAATCTTTGTCCCTTTGTAGCATATGTAATGAATAGGAACTGTTGTTTATATTAAGATTTTTATGCTAGCTAAAAGACCCTTCATAAGTATGTAACGCAACATATACAGTGTAGATATTGAGATAATACTGGGAGATTTTAATGCATTTTGCACAAGCTTCTTCTGTTCCCATCTGCTTCAACAGACAAACAGAAAAATGATAAAAATTATACATGCAAAATCCAAAATTTAATGATAATGATAATGGATCTGTAGACCACACACTACTGCATTTATCAATTTAATTGACTTGTTGAAATTGGAAATTGTTATTAAAAGTTTTTAGGAAATTAAAAAGTTATTTCCCCTTTCAAACATTGCAGCCAATAAACTTAGTTTGTAATTAAATACACTACATTTTCATGTTAATACAATAATGTAGGGGAAAAAACTTTGATTCATTTGTTTGAACTAACATTATTTAAAGTTGAAAACATTAGATTGAATTAACATATTAAGAGAAGTAAACAAAAGAGTAAAAATCAGTTGATGCCATTATTTTGTTATCAACTGACATGAAAAAAGAGAGTTAAACAAACTGCCATAAGCATTGAATTTTCAAATTTTTGGCCTGAAAATTTATGATGATTTTTTTTGCTAATTGTACATATGAAAGTTAAACATACAATAATGCTTTGAAATATACTTTGAAACAAAAACTGGGTAGATTGAACTAATGCATGTATTTAACTTTGAAATTATCTCTAACTTAGTGGTGGTTATGTTAATAATATGTTTTTATATTCTGTCATTTGATTATTGTTCTGTAATTAAGCCTATGAATTTTTCACACAGTAATGTAATACTATTTATGTATACTTGTTATCAGCTGTTTTTATAAATAGGATGAAGAGGGCTTGACTAAAGTCATGTTTTTGTACTCTGTACATGTTTGTTTCAAAGTTAACAAAGCTAATAAAATACAGTAAAAGTCTTTTCAAATTTCAATCAGTGTGTAAATTTCCAGAGAGAGAGAGAGAAAGAGAGAGAGATTTAATAAAACTGAATCGACTTACTAGTATACTTTAGTTTTTAAAAAAAAATATTTTCAGTGGACTTGTTTTCAAAACAAGATGTTCTTTGATGTAAATGCTTGAATGTACATGTATGATCCTTGCCCAGGGAAAAACAACAAAGAAATGGTTTTGTCCTGTTAAATGCATGTAATTGTCTTTCAATTTAAAGGTCAGCATTTAACTTGGTACTTTCTGTCCTTAGAGTATATTTGAAATAATTGTGCTGGAACTCCTCAAAATTATTGTGAATATTACAATATCTAGAGATAATTTTATGTACACCGTACACATACTTTTGAAATTCTAGGCAAATAAGCATTATGCTGGCACTAAAAATCATAAATGTTCACACATTCAGAATATTGATTCTCCAAGATATAGATTTGAAAATACCTTCAAGTAACATATCTAGTAATGAAAAATAAATTTGATGTAATATTTGAATATTCTTTACACTTACAAATATAGGAAAAGATTGTCTCTTCAGCAACAGAATTAGGAGACCAAGAAATCAGGTGATTGGAGACAAAAGGTAACATACAATGTATGTATAAAAATAAACTACTAGTATAGCTTAAATGCATTTAAGGATAAACAACACAAACTGTTTTCCGAAATTAGCAATATTTCCCATATATTTTTATATATTTTTAATATTTAATTGAAGATTTTAAGGTTTTATTAAGTTGTGTAAATATTTAAAGAAAGCACCACAAAGTCTCATATCTAAGTACCAAAGAAAACTAACAATTATCTTTATATTTTAGCGATTTATAATCTATGTCATTTCAAATCAAAACTAGTCAAAATATATATCAATCTATTCATCAAATTTTCGTTTGTAAAAAATACCCTTAAACTAAACAAATTTGATATTTTGCACACGTGCCGAAAAACCCGTTTCAAATAAATTGATGCCCCCCTTGTACAGCTGTTGTTACATGTATTAATTTATTACGAAAACATTGTAGATATATATCTATATAATGGGAGGGTTAATTTGTTGACCCGTGAAAACTGTCAACATGTCCTGTTATACAATATCTCGTCAACCTATTACCTAAGGATATCGTCTTGAGAATTTTGCAAACGTCTCTTCATCTCTTTTGCACACGGCATCTAACCATCTTTAGTATAATAGGCACCAATCTCGGTTGTCCAATTCAAACTTTGAAAATCCTGGTAATCTGGATCAGTTCGAAGACATTCTTCATATCAGAAAGTAAGTAGGAATTGTTTTTATCCTATCTTTTTATAATTATTTTAGTTTGATTACATTCAATAAGCTTAAGGAGGTTGTGTTTTTAACTTTATAAAATCATTAATTACCAGGTGATCCAAAACAGATACCATTTTGAATTTTCGTAAGGATAACATTCTACATATTTTAATACATTTTAAACAACTATATTTAATTAGATAATCATGTTGACAATATTAATGACTCATAAAATTGTTACTGTTTATTTAACATTGTTATATCAAATCAGAGAGGTTATATTTTAACTTCATAAAAATGAAATTTTCCAGGTGAAGTGGGAGAAATTTTGTAAGATTTTGTCACCATGTCGAAATTATGAGCAAAATTTTGTACAGAATTTCATGAAAAATGCTAATATTTATTTCCAACAAAATGGACCAAATTAATAACATTTAATATAAGTATTATTTAGAAAAATCAAGACAAGTTCACCGATGGTTAAAGAAAACGTTTGGAAAACTTTCGATTTCTTTATAGTTTACTAAGGTTTGATTTTTTGTTAATTCCTTTTAAAATTGAAATCGAAATAATATTAATTATTCAAATAGGTAACCAAAATAAAATTTTGCATCAAATTTTTGTCAAAATTTTGCGTAAAAAATGTTTCCATAATTATATTAAGCACAAAAGAAAAGAATAGTTTACTAGGGTTGGATTTTTTAATGTATTTCCGTTTTGAAATTGATAAGTTTTTGCATTATATACATGATGAAAAGAATAAGTTTTGAAATTGATGCACAGTCCCTGTTGCTCGTTTTATTTCGTAGACCCTATGTGTTTAACAGAATAAATCTTCGAACAAGTTAGTAACTTCACATATCCTTACGATTTGGGGGTAAATGCTATTCTTTCATCTTCCGTTTATTCTTGACAGAATGAAGTGCAAGTGTGCTAACGGAGCCTGCGAATGCGGAACAACCTGCCAGTGCAGTACAACTGAATGCACATGCAAAACATGCAACGTAACATGCGGATGCACAGAAAGTGAATGCAAATGCGGAGCAGAATGCAAGTGCGCTTCAGGATGTAGCTGCAAAACATGCAACGTAACATGCGGATGTACAGAGAGTGAATGCAAATGCGGAGCAGAATGCAAGTGCGCTTCAGGATGCAGCTGCAAAACATGCAACGTAACATGCGAATGCACAGAATGTGAATGCAAATGCGGACCAGAATGCAAGTGCGCTTCAAGATGTAGCTGCAAAACATGCAAATAATAACTTTTTACAGTTTATAAAGAAGGTAAGAGTATGTTTATGTAATTTAAAATTTCGACTGAAAACTATACAGTAAAACCCCCGATATTCAAGAGTTTTGTATATGCGTGCATTGATTATTTCTTTATTTAAATTTTGCAGATGGTACACATTGAAGTTCATCCTCATGAAAGACATCATTCAAGGCATTCATCCTCATGGAAATCATTAAAGACATTTTTGTTCGGTCTACAAATATTTGTTTCAAATAAAGATTTTAAACATGAGTTTTATTGTCACTTTGAAACATCTGGACAGTTGGATAAGGTCTCTATTATGGCCATCAGTAATACAAACGGTGTAAAAAAAAATAATATGGAAACGTCACAAATACGAAATGTGCCATATTTGGCTCATAGTTTTGCATTGAGTCGAGTCAGAATTAGGTTATTCAATAAAAATGCAAATGCCGAATGAATTGAAAATCATATTCATTGAAACCATTGCATGGAGATATTGTTTCATTTGTTTTCCTTACCTTCTCAGATGCAAATATCTTGCAAATATTGTCATCCCCTCCAACAAAACGGGAAAAACAATGTAAATAACATGCTAAAACCCTTGATCTATACATGTACTACATAGTATAGAAATCTGCCAATTGTGTCAAAATGATTTTGAAAGAGTATGATTCATGTTTAAAGTTGCACTAAGGACAGAGGTTAAAAGCAAATTGCAAATATCCCATATATCTTGCAAATACCCCGAAAAGGAGAAAATTTAAGCTTCAGAGCATGTAGCATGCTCAAATCCTTAAATAAGGAGGTTTGATCTTGAGCTTTTAAGTAGATTTTGGTCTGGACCTTTATTTTTTGCAATTCTGCATAGTTTTTAAGTTCTTATCTTAAATATGAATTCTACAATGCAAATTTAACTATTTCCAATGAAAAAAGTGATTAAATTCCATTCAAATAGGATTAAACCAGGAACTGTATTTTGTGGCGGAATCTTTTTTCGATGAAAATCATAAATTTATCCCTTTGGAAATATTTACAGTTCTGTTGAGTTTAGATTTCTATTTTTCCATTCTGGTTGCACACAGAGCTTTTTTTGCAGTGAAATGTTTTATGCTGGTTCTGAAATGTCTATTAAATTATTTCTTATGAATTCTTTCATTATGTTTTGACAAATATAGTACATTGTATATATAATATATTCTGAAAATCCTGGAAAAAATTGAGCAAATTTTAATCATAAATTCACACCGTATTAGTAATATCTAAAAATTTACGACACAAACCCCCACTTTTGTTTTTCTTTTCAGAATATATAAGAAAACTTTGATCAATATGCTTAAATTCAACAAAAATTTAAGACTTAAAAAAAAACCTTGCCTCTTACATGTAAATTTTCAATGCTAGAAAAATCACATTTTTTTAGTGCAGAAAGGTCAAATAATTGATTATGGGAACTATTTGAAACTTTTCTTAGGCACAATTTAAATGTCTTTTGAAAATATCTATAATAATTATAGTTAATCTTTTGTTCCATTTTTTTTAGATTAAAAACATTGGAGGAAAACCGTCAAAGATGTGATTTTTTGATTAAGACAAAAATTCCAGTGCAAAAAAGGCACTGTATCGCCAAAAGAAGCATATCGACCCCATTTTTGGTTTTGATTTTGAATTAAGCTATTTGTATAGAAACTAAAGATAAATGACAAAAAAGTGTAAAGCTTTAAATTTCAAAATCCAACCTCGTTAATTTATGTACGTACATAGTGGTTATGTTCATGTATCACTGAGCAAAATTGACATTTTTGAATTAAAATAATTTTTTGATATATTATTCTAAATTTGGTCTTTTATCAGTGATTTTCTTTATCTGTTTTTATCTTATCTTTAACTAATTGCGTCTTTATCTTATCCCCTTTGATGCAGGATGAAGACATTCTAATTGACACTCAGTGTCTCCTTCAAATGAATTGATACTCGGTGTAAATGTATTAGGGTCTCATAATCCCTGATATTTAATTTTTTTTGTATAATTATTCAGTAATTTCTTTCATGTCTATTCCAACAAAGATGTATCACATCTGGTTATCAATTAACTCAGTGTCAGACTTGAATTATAGTTTACTCTTAATATTACAAATATCTATGTCCATTATAATCTATTCAGTTTGGAGGCCCCATGCTCTACCGGCCACATCCAACTCGATTACGACATGTAAACTACATGAATGTTGTTGAAATTCATATTGATTTATTTGACCATCATCAATAATGAATCAAATTTAATTTAATTAAATTCCATAATTACATTTTAAAATTAACTGACTACAACCCAAACAAACAATATCTTCAGTTACAGATTTTATATAAAATAAAAATTGTGAAACACTGTTGCCCCCGTATGGCAGCTTATGGCAAAGATTGAAGTTTCTCAAATGTAAGGCAAACTCTAAATTCAAGAGATGAAAAAATGTTTTTACCTAAAAAAGGACTTGTCTCAATGAATATACATGTAAACCAATCAAAATCCGTGGGCAATGTTAAAAGTTTTTGCAAAGAAACAGCACAGCAAAACAACAGGGCAAAAACTAGTATATACAGCAATTGTTTGGACTGGAAAAAAAGGGTTTATTTTCCGTCATTTTTTTGTCCGTCCAGAATCTCTGTATTTTCAAAGAAGGAATCATATAATTATCTTACTACTAGTATTTACATGTATTTTATTTTAAACTACACTACCCTCATTTGTTTTTGCATAAATCTTGTGTGTATACATTGTTTCTATCAATTGTGTTTTGTGAAAAAGATAATTTTTTAGATTTAAATAGAAATTGTTGAATCTTTGTCACTTTTGTGGTATAAGTAAGAAATAGGAACTGCTGGATTTTTTTAATGTTGTATTATGCTAGATAGAAGATCCTTAATCTAAGGTTAGACTACATACTGAGTATACAGTGTGTGTATGTAGATAATATTGAAAGGCTAGTATATGCACAACTCTCTTCAGTGAAATGTGTCCCATCTCCTCCAACAGACAAACAGACAAAATGACAAAAATATTGATAAATATTATTGACTTGTTGAAATTAGAAATAATAACACGTAGTTCTCTTTTTAGAAGGTGAAAAAGAAAATAGAGTTTTTCCATTTCTCATACTGCCAATAAAAATATACGATGCATTTCATGTTAATACAGCCTTTCCATAGACACTCCATAGACACTGCATTAACATTCTACGATACTGGAATCGTTTGCTGACAATGGAGGACAACCGCATAACAAAACTTGTTTTCTTGTGGGAATTAAATCAATGTAATAAATATAGCTGGACTTGGCAAATTAAATTTCTATTTGAATCGGTGAATTCTGAACATGTTTATCATAGGTTATTCCTGTTTGACATACATGAATTTGAACGAAGATTACTTTCAAATTATGAGACTGAATGGCTAGTAAAGATAAAACAACTACCTAAATTACGTATGTATAAAGATTTCAAAACACATTTTAATACTGAAAACTACCTAGAAATGAATATTCCAAAATTTCAAAGATCTATTCTTGCCAATTTAGATGTGAAATTTTACCAATTAGAGTTGAAATTGGAAGATATAAAGGAGAATCATTAGAAGATACCGGTAGGTTATGTAATTTTTGTTTTAAAGATGAAGTAGAAGACGAGTGCCACTTTTTGTTACATTGAACAGAATACTCGAATTACAGATTTATTTACTAGTATTAAATGCAACCCAACTTTTTCTATGTCTGATCTAGATAGTGTAATTTTTCTTTTAACAAATTTTCCTAGACAGACCTCTAAATATTTGTACCTTTCATACATGCACAGGGAATCTCTGTTGTAGAAAAAACGCTTTGCGTAATATTTGTGTATATTTTTTTCATTTATTTTTGTTAAAAGTGACATATAGGTCCGATAGGCCGGGTGATTTGATATTAATCGTATTAAATGTTTTTCATTGTATTGTATAACTTACGTCACTATAATTAACAATTTACTTACTTACTTACAGTATTTTATGAAAGAAATTGATACAATTTTTGAATTAACATTATATAAAGTTGAAAACATATCATTTCTGTAACAGAAGAAAACAAAACAGCAAGAATCAGTTGATGCCATTTTTTTGTTGATAAACTGACATAAAAAAACGTTCAAAAACTGCCATAGCATTGAATTTTGAAATTTTTGGCCTGAAAAGTATTTTTAAGATTAAGTCTTGCCTTATACATATAAATTGAAAGTTATGGATATAATAATGCTTTGAGAGATACAGATAGAGAGAGATGTTTATAATATATCTTTACATTCTTTCATTTAATTATTGTTCTGCGATTAAAGCTTCTCTGCATCAAGCGAGAGAGAGAGAGAGAGAGAGAGAGAGAGAGAGACAGACAGACACAGAGAGAGATATTTAATAAAACTGAAACAACTTACTAATATAATTCAGTTTTTAAAAAATATTTTCAGTGGACTTGTTTTCGAAACAAGATGATCTTCAATGTACTGGCTTAATTGTATGATCCTAGTCCTGCAGGGAAAAACAACAAAACAACAAATTAATGGTCTTGTCCTGTAACATACATGTACTGTAATTGTCTTTCAAAGGTCAGCGTTGGTCATGTATTTTCTGTCCCCAGAGTATGTTTGAAATAATAATAATTTTGAAACTCTCGGCGAATAAGCGTTATGAACGTACTAAAAAATCATTTAAGTTCACACATTCAGAACATTAACTTTCCAAGATGAAGAAAATATCCTACATGTAACATATCTAGTACTGATAAATGAATTTTAAATTTTATCCAAAATTTAATTATTCTTTACAATTATGATTATGAGAAAAAATGTTGTCTCTTTGGCATTAGAATTAAAGGACCAAGAATTCAGGTACTTGGAGACGTGAGGTTTCATATGTACAGAAAAATAACTTACAGTACTAAAATGTAACTCGAGAAGACAAAATGTGTTTACAAGGGTTTTCCAGAATGATGCTTTTATAGATTAGTGTAGTACAGTACTCTAATTTCCTATCTTCCAAACGGAAGAATTGTCCAAGATATTTTACAGTGAAAAAAGTATTATTTCACTTTCACAAATAAACTGTTCACAAAATTAATTAGAGAGGCACATGTTTTGGCAAAGATATTTGAATTGTTGAGGAAAATAGTGTTCTTTTTGTTCTATACGCGAAATAAGATCTCCATTACTAGTATACAACGCTTATATGTAGTAGTATATCTGTATGTTTAAACAAAAAATAATAGAAAAGCCCGGGAAGACGGTGGCGTGGACTGTTCTGTTCTCAAGCACATTTTTGTATTTTGATCAAAAATTGCTTTACACAAATTAGTCTTCATGCATTCATTGAACTAAGCATATTTTAATAAATAGAAATAATTTTGAGAATTCTGATTTTTTTTCTTAAAATAGAGTTGGCGCAGGTTTTACCATTGCTATGGGACATTTTTGTCATCATTTTTCTCCTTGCAATCCATTCTTATTTTTTGCCTTTTCTCCAAAATAATGTAATCATATACTTCCTGCATATCTTTATAATGTTTGAGGAGTTTTTACATTCGTCGAGTATTTAAGTAGTAATTTACTGATTTTTAAACATTTTCTCAAATCTAGTTTGATATACTACAAACATGATTTCTTTTAATGAAATGAGATATCTTTCTCATCGATTTTTTATGAATGATATAGATTAAATGCGTTTAACGCTAAATAAACAAACTTTCTTTTCCCAGAAATCAGCAATACACTCTATTTTAATTGGTTACATGTATAAAATATATATCAATCCATTCATCAAATTTTCGTTTGTGTTACTATCCCTTAATTAAACTTAACAAACTTGAGAAGCACTGCGCTGATAAACCCGTTGCTGATAAATTGATGCCCTCTTAATTGTAATTAATATATTACGAAAACATTGTAGATATATATCTATATAATGGGAGAGTTAATTGTTTGTCCCGCGACAGCTGTCAACACGTCCTGTTATACAATATCTCGTCAACCTATTACCTAAGGATATTGTCTTCAGAATTTTGCGAACGTCTCTTCATCTCTTTTGCACACGACATCTAAACATCTTTAGTATAATATGCACCAATCTCGGTTGTCCAATTCAAACTTTGAAAATCCCGGTAACTTGGATCTTGGAAGACATTCTTTATATCAGAAAGTAAGTAGGAATTGTTTTTATCCTATCTTTTTTAATTTAATCATATAGTTATTATGATTACATTTCAATAAGCTTTAGCGTATAACAGACTAAGGTTATGTTTTTAACTTGATAAAATTATTATTATATAAATAGTATTTGAGGATAAATAACAAATAAAAAAACATTTGGAGGGGGAGGGATCGCAATATTTCTCATAGATTAATTTTCAAATAGATAATCTAAATGATATTTTATGGGTAAAGCAGACTAAAGCTGGAGAATTTTTGTAAGATTTTGTCACAATGTCATAATCATGCGCAAATTATTTGAGTAGAATTACATAGAAAATGATACAAAGTCGCATGTTTAAGCATCAAAGAAAACTTAAGATTTATTTATAGTTCAGGGATTGATTACTTGTGTCATTTCCATTTAAGACCAGTCGAAAATGTATAACAATCCATGCCTCAAATTTTAGTTTGTGTTATATATCCTTAATAATTGAAGAATAACAAAGGTTTTAAAGTTGATAAGAAACATGGCATAATTTTCCTTTGTTTTACAAAAGTAAAAGGTCTTATGTTTGCTTAATAGAAAAAGAATTGAACAGTTAAAATAAAAAAAGTATTCTTTGATTAAATTGGGGGTAAAGGCAATTCTTTCATCTTCCTTTTATTATTCACAGAATGAAGTGCAATTGTGCTAACGGAACATGCGAATGCGGAGCAACCTGCCAGTGCAGCACAACTGAATGCACGTGCACAACATGCAACGTAACATGCGGATGCACAGAAAGTGAATGCAAATGCGGACCAGAATGCAAGTGCGCTTCAAGATGTACCTGCAAAACATGCAAATAACTTTCTACAGTTCATAAAGAAGGTACATAAGAGTAGGTTTATATAATTCAAAATTTCATCACTGAAAACTATACAGTAATACACCCTGTATTCAAGAGTTTTGCATGCATATGCCTACATTGATTGTTTCATTATTTAAATTTTGCAGATAGTGCACATTGAAGTTCATCCTCGTGAAAGACATCATTAAAGACATTCATCCTCATGGAAATTTTTAAAGAAATTTTTGTTCGGTCTACAAATATTTGTTTTCAAATAAAACTTTTAAACGAGTTTTATTGTCATTTTGCTTGTGACACATAGACAGCTTGATAAGGTTTTTGATATGGTTACCAGTATAAATGGTTAAAAAAAAGGGTAACATAGCAAGTATGAGATGGTTCAACTTTTGCACTGAGATGAATCAGAATTAAGTTATACAAGTGCTTAAATATGCAATTCAAAATTAAAATTATGTTCATTGAAATTACTGCATGGAGACGTTTCATTTCTTTCCCGTATCATCTCAGAACACAGCATGCTAAAACACTTGATGTATGTTCGCACACAGTAAGGAAATCTGTCAAATCTGTTGAAATGATTTTGAACAAGTTGCACTCAAGTGAAGTCAGTCCATATTCATTGTATCTTGCAAATAAGAATGCTATGAAACCCTCCCCCTAAATGAGAAAAGAAAAGCATGAAGCATGCCCAAACCCTTGATGTATGTATGTGGTTTTATACATGTATGTAAGACAGATCATTTTAAGTTACACTTTAAAAGTTTTAACAATAAAAGTCATGCAGAATCTAATATTTTATTAAATTATAAAACTATAACATGAATTAAAGTAAGAGAGTATAAGAGAAAACAAATCATTAATACACCATTTGAACAACGCCTTTACACAATACAGGTCCATTTCTAAACTGCCGTAATGTCGGCCATACATTAAAACCCACCCTATTCCCCGTGTCAGAGTAAGACTGAAGATGACTGCCCATCGTATCTCCCGCCCGGGCCCATTCTAACTCTAGGGGCGGATCATGAATTGCGAACATCCACAACAGTTCTACACACCTATCCACGAATCTCTTTAATGCTGGGTTTTTCTGTGCCTCGGAGATTTTATCTCGAATCACAACCTAAATAAATGATGTAATAATTATATTTTAAAATTAACTGACTACACCCCTACAAAAAAAGATATCATAGTTACATATTTCATGTAAAATAACAAGTGTTTGTGAAACACTGTTATCCCAATATGGCAGTTTATGGCAAAGATTGAAGTTTCTCAAATGCAAGTCAACCTACAAGATCAAGAGGTGATATATGTCGTTACCTAAAGAAAAAAATTGTCTCAATGAATATACATATGGAATGCAGAAGCCTAAGCACCAACCGTTCAAAAAATATACCCAGAGTTGATTTTAAAAAAAAAATGTTGTCAAATTAAAAAGTCAAGGTCAAAGGATCAAAATTAGTACTAGAAGTACCCAGGAAGATCTTGTCACTAGAACATTAAAAACTCCAAAAACTTTTCAAAAGTACCAGTACATGTATATGCCGCGGTGAATTTTTTTTTCCAAAGTAGGTCAAACTTTTTTTCAAAAGTGGGTCATGCTCTAAGGTCAGGAGGCCAAACATGTTGATACCCAAAAGAAAGGTCTTGTCACAAGGACTGGATATCTCATACATAAATGCCACAGCTCCAACCAATCAAAAGTTATGGGCAAGGTTAAAGTTTTTTCCAAAAAAAAAAAAAAAAAAACAGCAAGGTAGACAGATGGACATGTCAAAAACTATTATACCTCCAAATCTTTGATTACGGGGGCACAAAAATACAATAAATATATGTAATAAAATATCCATATTATTGATTATTAATCATTATATTGAATTGTTTTACCTCTTTGATGACAGGAAGTGAAATTGGCATCGTGTCTCTTTGTATCTGTCTACATCTAGTTCTAGCCAGGGCTCTTAAATCCTCTGATATATGGACCTATCACCAAAATTTCGATTATTTGACACCATGAAAAAGAGAACATAAATGGAACAAGTATTTTGATTATAAAATTTAATTGCGTATGAAGTTATACATATTTTAGATGTATTTCGATCATTGTGCATTGCAATAACTAAACTACTGTAGTAATTTTACAAGCATTCATTTTTGACTACTCACATACTGTGAATCCTTTTCACCCATGGGTTTGAGTATAATTTCACATAGATGAGTGAATTCTCTTTCACAAACATCATCCAAATAATGTTGACATTTCTGAAATAAAAATCATTATAATATCATTTTTGATAACTGTAAAAGTCTAAAAATGAAAAGTACAAATGTTGTGAAATTTTAATGGACCTTAGTGATATCTGCCAAATAAATTAAGTTCTTTTCCGAATGACCTTGGCCATTATTTCTTTCTTTCAGAGCGCCCAGCCACTGGTCGTGAAGAAGACCAGAAAAAGCTTCCGCTAACTTGTCTGTGACGTCATCAGTTCGCGAGCTTCGAGGGGATTTTGTGTTCAGTGGAGGGATATTTGCTGTCGGGGTATTAACGACGTCTGGCTGACTGAGTTCTTCTGAAAGTCTTAAAAACAAACCATTTTCTAAAATTAATCAAAAAGAAAATTTTTCAGTCATATGTGCATGGATATTCTGGTACTTTTATAAACAAACATAATATTAAACAGAATGCAAAGTTGTAATAGTCTCTGATACATATTTTTCTTTTGAGATAATTTTAAATTTTTCAAATAATAATCATATAAATAAAGTCTTATAATTAATTATTAATATAATGATGCATACCTATCTTTCAGACTGCCTATTTCTTGCCTGAGTTTACTGATAGAGTTCGCAATGTCATTCTTCAGTCCGTCGTTATCCTGGCCATTTTCTTGGATTTGTCCATAAGATCCCTGTTTGCTGTTCTCGTATGACATTCTCTGAGAGGGGTTCGATGGGGAAGGTCTTGAGGAAACATGATGGCTCCCATTGCTACCACAACCATCGTGTGACCGTCTCTGAGACGGTATAGAGGGTGCTCGAGTATTTTGTTCGGGACGTCTAGGTGAGTAGTATTGCATGTTTTCATTTGAGGTACGAAATCTAGCTGAACTCTTCTGTGGATAGTCCTGGGTAATGATTGTTTCTTTTGGTGGTAGCGAGACGGGTGCTGTATTCTAAAAATAATTCTCAATCATCAACGAAAGAAATTCGAATACTAATTTTGTCGCATATTTTTTGTCTATTTTTTGGCACATGTAACATACCCGTTCGTCTGTAGGTAGTTCCTCCATGAAGTCACGAAACTCCTCAAGAGCCTTAGGACCATGTGTTTTCACTTCATCCCAACTCCCAAGATCAGCGAAACTCAGAACAGCAAACATGTAGTACACCTGAAACAAAAGATAAAATCAAATAAAGAGAAGGAAAACCATTAAAACAGGTATAACAGGGTCATGCATGCATTAAATCAAAATAACATGACGTTGTATTGTTTTTCATACCTGCAATATGAATCCCGAATTCAATTCGAAACCTACCAATTTAATTCCTTTTTGAACTGCATACAGGTAATGCTTTACTCATGAATAATTGTTTGAAATGTAGCTTTGATATAAGCAATCTATCAAATGGATTATTCAATATTTCATTAATGTAAATCCCCAGATATTAAACCTCACTATCATCTTTACCTTGGAGGGTCTGAAGCCTGAAAGCATTGGCACTGCGCTGTCTAGCTCCCTCTTAGCCCCGCGTGGGAGGATGGACGACATTTGGAAAGGTTTTACTCCTGTGTCCAGGAATTTCTTAACCTCCCCCATAAACTCCCTAAGCTTAGGAAACGCCATGTCTGCAAAAAAAAAAAATCCACCATATATATCAAAAGCAAAAATAAACAATTACCTGCTTCACTGTAAACTAATCTGGCGTATCTCGTAAAAATGTCAATATCAGATTCAATACTCACCTCGCGGATTATAGATCACAACCACTAGGAGCTGATAGAGAAATCATTTCATTAATTAATTGATCCTCTTTTGTGTGGGAATCTCATTAAATGTATCTACTGATTTGGTTTATGTTTAGATGAGGTTGTCAAGTGTAACACTACATGAGAGCTCCTCAGATACACACATAGAGAGACATCTGTCCAAATCAAACCCCCATGAAGTCTATCGAGGATCTTGTTCTTCCATTGCACATATTTTTTAATTTAAATTTTGAATATATTACAATGGGTCTTTAAAATCACTAGTGTCTATAATGGACCATTTAACGGAAGTCAATGTGTCGTAATTCATTCAGTTTAATGAACTTGAAAGACAGGAATGTATATTTAGATTTAAACTGCAGTATCGATTCGACAAAATAACATATACTTATTACATTAAAAATATTAATGAAAAAATCACCTTACTTTTTACAAAAGAAACATAAATGCAATTTAATTTTAATTTCTTCAGTAAATGGGATTTGAATTGAATGCCATATGTGTTCAAAATATAATGTTTGGCTTGAAACATCATTAGCTATGCCTGCATTCAGATATTTTTATTAGTTACGGTGTGTAAAAGAAAACAAACTATAAGCATTTATAATTCAAAAAGTTGAAGTCTAAAATCCTATTTATTTCATAACTTTAAAAGCATTTCCGTTATTTAAAGGCATCGCAAGTCGAAGAATCCACTTGTAAAAGAGACGAAAAGATTTTGTTGTAAGGAGAGTATCGTTAAAGTATTTTTATCAACTGTCAATGACTCTAACTGCAGATATATAAGTCTGAAAATATTGGGATGAACAGCTAGAGACTTACATTTTCACACATTGAAAAAAGGTATATTTACTGCACATAGAAACGCTGTTTCTTGATATATTTTCCGGTCTGAACTGGGTATTTATTCATCTCAAAATACAACTAACTTGAAAAAACTCTTTCCACAGCACATAACTGTATGCACAAGTCATTTTGACCAAACTGTCTTGTAACCCAAAAAGACAGCATAAAAAGGAATTTTCAACTTTGTTTCAAACTCAACTGAAGATTTTATATCAATTTTATACATGTGTATGATATGAAATTATCTCAAAATATGGAATATCTATTGATTTGCCTCGTTAAGCTCCTTAAGTTTTGAGAAGCCAAGACTCAATGTCTGGTATTAATGTCTTAAGACAGCATATAGATTCTAACTTGAAGGATTTCAGCATCGATATTTTCATTAATTGTTTGCATTTTGAAAGAATAATCGAATTTTCATCTTCTTTTTAAAAGGAATTCTTTAAATGACTAGGATTCATGCACACATTGATTATTTTTTTTATTTCAAGTCAATGCACTCATCTTTTATTCAATGAGAGTTGTCTTTCTTTTGCATTTCGGGTATGCTTTTAATACCAAATTTTTATTTGATGGATCAATAAGTCATCCATTAATCTAATGATTCAGCATTAAAAGATTGATAGTTTGCTCAAAATTAATAAAAAGGAAAAAAAGGAGTTTTCTTTCTCTTTCATTTCTTTTATCGGGTATACCGTATGTTATACCAATTTTTTGATAGATCATTAAGACATCTATATGATATCTAATTCTTCAGAATTAAAAGACTGATATAAGCTCAGATTTATAAAAAAGGAAATAAAATACAATTTCCCCCCCAAAAAAACTTTTTAAGGTTGCTTGGGTGTAAGATGGTTTATGAAGCAATTTAACCAGACATCTTCGGCGGCAAGTGCGTCATAAAAAGACTGCTAATTGTCTTAATTTTCATTTATTTTGGAAAGATTTTGACCTGAACCAGTTTAATGGAAATCTTGATTTGTCGTTCAATTTCAAAATAATTTTTTCTCTACGATTTCAGAATTTCACTTGAATTTCTTTTTAAATATGATTGTCTAATATATGATCCTAAATTGCTGCCATATTTTTCTCTTTTTTTCTTCCGTAGGTTTAGAGAAATATTCATACTTGGGTTATCCATATCTAATTAGATATTATAAGATATTCACATAAAGCTTTTATTAATATGACATTTTAAATTCTTATGCATCTTATTTTGCAAATAAAACAATTTTATTTTTTTTATGAAATCAAAATGTAAGAAATCTTAATTAAAAGTTAAAATTATTATTTTATGGCTGAAACCTAATTTTCAAAATAGATCCATATGTCTATCAAATAAAAATGATCTATACCTCCTAAAAAAATTAAATAGGAATTCTTCATCGTCAAAGTTACATGCACTATGGTAGCAAGACAGAGTTACATGCACTATGGTAGCAAGACAGAGTAACAGGGAAACAACTAGCCATATGTGGATTTAACAAAGCAATTCTGTAAAGATTAAACCGAATTCTGTAATGCTAAAAACATAATACCAATCACTGAATATCACAATAAAAAACGAACAATAAAGAAACACATAAAAAAACTTATAAAAATCTCGTAAGGTGCTATAAAAAATTACAGGATACACTGTATTTAGTATTTCATCATTTCATTATTGCTTTCTTTTTCACATAAGCTTTCGGAAAGGTTAATTTAAGTAATGAAATACACCAACAGTACTTCTTACATGTAATTAACAGGCTTCTATAAACATTTAGTTCCATAATCACTCTTACATTTTACACAGTAACTAAATCATCTTTTGGAATATTATTTTCCTGAAGTTGGTAAATAAGTTTTTAGAATCTTCATTTCCTTTGGGCGTCGAGAAACGAAGTTTTTCTATGAAAAAAGTTTTTTTTACTCACAAATCTTGTTTTAAGAACTCCTCTTACATTTTTGACAGAATCTCTATTATCTTTTGAAAATATGTTCTATTTATGCGCAATAAGGTTTTTGAAATGTCATTATCATCTGGGGAGCCAATTCAGGGCTTAAAGGAATGCTTTAATTGCCTAGCATTCATGCATAAATGATTAATATTTTTTTTTTAAATTGATTATTTCTATTCATAGACATTTCATTCACCTTTTATGAATTGAGAGTTGTCGTTCTTTTGCATTTCTTTTAACGGGGTATGCTTTATTAAATTTTTATTTGATGGAGCATTAAGACGTCTATTAATCTAATGATTCAGAATTAAAAGACTGATACATGTATAAGCTCAGATTTGTAAAAAAAAAAAAAAAAAAAAAGAAAGAAAAAAAAAAGGAAATACAATTTCACGAAATATTTTTTTATGGTTGCTTGAGTATAAGATGGTTTACAAAGCAATTGAACTAGACACCTTCAGTGGCAAATGCACCATGAAATACTGTAAATTGTCATTTTATTTATTTTGTAAAGATTTTCCCCGGGAACAGTTTTAGTGCAATCGTGATTGTTCGTTAAATTTTAAAATAATTTTTTTTCTTTTAAATTTTGCTATTTCACTTTTTTTGTTGAAAAATGAATGGATATTCTTAATAACTGCCATAAATTTTAATTTTTTTTTTGTTTTAAAATTTTTACAATTGTGTTCATTATTTTCATAAGTAATCCAAATAAAAATAAAAAGGTATCTGACTTTTAATTTCTTGATATTATTATTACATATGATATATAGGGCATATATTAATATAAAACTTAAAAATCCTACCGAGTCGTATTTGCAATTTTTTTTTTGATAAAAAGATAAAATGCAAAAAAAATCTTACAAAATAATTACAAAACCACCGTCATTATTTGCCAATCTACGGTATACTAGTAGAGCAAATTCAAGGTTAACACAGAATAACGGGAAAACAACTAGCCATCATGTGGATTTAACTAGGCAATTCTGTAAAGATTAAACCAATTTCAGTAATGCTAAAAACTTAATACTTTAAAATAAAAATGATACAAAAAATTACAGGATATTCTGTATTTCATCATTGCTCTTTTTCACGGAACTTTCGGAAAGGTTTAAACTATGAAAAGTTCTTCAAACATGTATTTAAGCGAAGGAAATCTCAAAGTCTACACTTATATCATAGTGACATTCTCCTCAATATCAATTTTAAAAATGGCCATAAAGATTATTTCTACACAATACTCAGTATTATTTAGTATATGTTATTGTTCTACAGCTAGATACATGTACATGTAGATCTACTAGGTGTTGATACAAGTTTAAGCATCATTAAATTGAAAGATCTTAACATAATTTTCGGTGGTAAAGCCTTGTTTGAAGAACATGAAAAAAAAACTTCTTTAAAAAAATGAATACTTGGATAAAAAAAAATATGAAATACAATAATACCCTGAATTTGGTCGGATTTTTAAATATAAACAGAACAGTAGTTTGGATGTTTTAATTTTATTTTGAGCGAATATATTTTTAAGACTCAAATTTCCCACTTCAAGTGACTTACTTTATTAAGATATTGTAATATGCATGGGGGTTGGACTTTAGAATATTGCATATTAATTAATCACAGGCTGATGGTGGAGTGTTTGTAAGTGAAGTAAAGTAGCATCCAGTTGTAAATCTATAAGAAATGTTTTATTGTTGATGTTATTTCATTATCTTATTGTTTACCTGAATTATTGATGCAATACACATTGCACTTCGACATTGTAATGTAAACAAATGCTGTTTTTGTGTTACTAGACGATCTAGCGAGATATTGTTGAACAGACAGTAAGGGACAGTGATACTGAGATGTTGTATGTCAGTTTTTCATCATTATCTACCATATTACGACTGTAATTTACTTACTTATTTCAGCATTTATCACATGTGTTGTAAATTGGGCGCCTGCCATCTTTCTTACGAAGAAATTAGTCATGTGACATAAACATTGTTGTTTTACAATTGATAAGATCGAAATAACACTGTCCGTGTCCTCAAATATTCATAATTGATACTTAAATGTTATTTTATTGCAGTATTGTCATTTAATTATGCTGTATTTGACGAAATGTTTTGGAACTTGAATGTGTAGCGTAATACTTATGTGTTTGCATTATTGTTCGGTATTACTACGCCATGGATTGTGTGTGTCCGTTTTATTACAGATTGTTTGTTGAACTTGTTTTCTAATGTATATCGAATAGAATTTATAGCTCCCACTTTACATGTAGAAAGGACATTTTGAGCAATGTTATTTTCTTTGTATTACACAAAATGTATGTAAAGTAGTTCCGAGTTGCTCCAGAAAGGACAATTATTCATTGGTTGTTGTGATCACGTGACCATTTATGGAAGGTTATATATATGAGCAGCGAACGCCAGTTTCATCACGACGATCGTAACGATCAGATCATATTACATCATCAACATCACTGACTGTAAATTACTAGTGACTTAGGTAAAAGAAAATAATGTAAACTAATACAAATTAAGTAGTGTATAATTTCTCCACCGCACGGACACCGCAATCCACTGTGTTTTATTAGGCCAGAGATGTTAAGCTAGGACTTTATATACTCATAGATGTACTGACTGTTTTGTTATATTTCATTGAACTTTGAAGTCTTTATTAAATGAAATATTTGAAACGAAAAATGGAACTTGGTATCAAGGGTGTTTAAATACATGTGACGGGCTGAGGATGCCCCCCCCCTTTTTTTTATATGTGGACGGATGTCATGAGTAGTCCTGATAAAAATATAATTTTATAATTTATTGAATTTACACGGGATGGAAACATTGTAAGCTGATTGGCATTTGACAGGGTGCTGAGGAAGCTTACAATTTTTGGTGTCAGAAGTGGGATGTCCTACCATATACGAGGACATCTAGGATACGAACCCGTACTTTAATACCTGTCAAGTACTGAAATAGAGTGGATTGCGGACTGTCGTGTGGTGGAGGAAAAAAAATCTATTTTTAAAATAACGATGTACATATGTTCTTGTTACTGTTTTTATAGTTAAAAATGGAGGATGCTACTTCGCCGGATCCTGAAGTATTTATAAATGAACATAAGGAAAATGTTCAGTTAGGCCAAAGGGACGAAACAGATGTCTGTGGGAGGAACACTGATGACGAATATTTAATGGCAAATGAAAATCCTTTGGAAAGAGATGACAGTGATGACAATGACGACGAAGGAGGACATAATTTCCGTCGGCGATCTGATTATCAGTTAGCTGACGACGCACAAAGTGATCACAATCGCATTTCTACACTTATGATCAAACCCGAACCCTACGATGGAAAAGAAAGTTGGGAGGAATACTTTTCTCACTTTCAAGACTGCGCTGAACTTAGCCACTGGGAAGACAGGACTAAACTTCTTTTCTTAGCCGCTAGCTTACGTGGACAAGCCAGGACTTTCTACATGAGCCTAACACTTGAGGAAAGACGCACGTTTAAAATTCTTGTTCAGCGTATGGACCAGAGATTTGGTAGTTCAAAGCACAAAAATAGGTGGCTTTCAAAACTGGAAATGCGTAGGCGGATGCCTGGAGAAAATATTGCAGATGTTGGAGACGATATACGGCAATTATCACAAAAAGCTTACAGTAACTTGGACATTGACGCTCAGGAATCACTGGCCCTGAACCACCTTTACAAAATTATTCCCGTTGAAATGAAATGCCGTTGTATTGACAAGGAGTGTAGCACTGTTGCAGAAGCGGTAGACGTCATTGAGAGATACGAGTCAATAATGGGGGATGGGGATAAAAAGAAAATAAATGTTAGACATGTGGATCAAGAACAAGCAGTCAAACAGCCCACTGGAGAGCAAAAATCAAATAACTTAGAGGATACAATCAAGTCACTAATCAATAGATTAGAGAAACTGGAAAGTGCACAGAGAATGGAACCTGGGAAGGGCAATAACTCTTGGACTTGCTTCATCTGCAATTCACCAGATCATCTCATGAAGGACTGCCCAGACCGATGGACAAGAGGACAACAGATGACCCCGACCTCTAACCTGAATAAAAGACATGGCAGTGGAAACATGAGAGATAACAGATATCATTAAGTCAGGAGTCGGCACAAGAGGAATGTCTTTCTGTTGGAAATGAACATACTAGGAATGGCCACACAGGGGATATAACTCTCTTACGGGACAATGGATTTTATACAAAAGGAAACATATTTGACAAAATAATATATTTTCTAGGATAGTGGATCGACTGCATGGATTATTTAGTTAAAAATTTTACTAAACTCTCAAAGGAAACTAGCTCTAACATACGGCCTGCAACCTCTGACATTCAGGATGTAAATGGGAATTTAATAGAGAACATCAGGACCATTGTACTGGATGTATCTTTTGGGAAAGAAGCATTGCCACACGAATTTGTAATTTGCAAAATTTCACAAGATAGGATCCTTAGAAAGGACTTTCTTCTTAACTACATCACAAAGATAAATTGCCAAAGGATGGGTTTGCTGTATTAACTTCAAAATGAAAAGGACCTTGTAACAGGACAACTAGATGACTTGACTTAATTTATAGGATAGGTTGATGATATATCGAGGCATCAACTTGCAACCCTGGTTCAGGAAGTTCATACCACAAAACTAAATGATGTCGGACAGTAGTTTGATGATACCAGATTTTTTTTGTTTTATTATATTGACACATGTCTAAGATGGATGTTGTCCTAGGTGGTGCACCAAACTAGGTGAATGTGTAGATAGTGACTGGCCATTACTATTAGTGCACATTAGGACCTCAGTTGTCTAGGGCTGGGCCGGACTGCAGGTGGACCTCAGTTGTCTAGGGCTGGGCCGGACTGTAGGTGCATGGACATCAGTTGTTTAGGATTAGACGGGACTGATGGGAAACAGTTGTCTAGGGCTGGGCCGGACTGATACTTTTGTTGATTTCAATCTACTACTGGAATAAAATTATAAATGGATAATTGATGTCACTTCCTGATCCTGGGAGGAATCTACAAAAACAATGAAGAATAAGACCCGACTGATTGACTGACTGATTCCCATAGGAACCTACCTTTATCAACTACATCCAATTCTAACAAGAATTTCCAATCTTGTACTAGCTTATGCACAGGGAGCTGTAAACTTTATACATGGGATGGATGGTGGATTTTCATGGTGGAGACGAAGAGATGGAGAAAGAAGTAACAGAGAGATGAAGAGATGGAGACAGAAGTAGCAGAGAGGTGAGATGGAGAGATGGAGACAGAAGTAGCAGAGAGACGAGATGAAGAGATGGAGAAAGAAGTAGATGAAATGGTATCAGACGAGCAGGCAGATGTGTGAGAATTTCCGAAAGAAGCGGTTGAATGCAGGAAGAATAAAGATTTCATTGATGATGGAAGTAAGAAACTAGCAGAACCAGACGATTTTGATTAAGACTGTAAATTCAGGAGAATTTGACTTTTTAAGTGGGGGAAGTGTAATATGCATGGGGGTTGGACTTTAGAATATTGCATATTAATTAGTCACAGGCTGATGGTGGAGTGTTTGTAAGTGAAGTAAAGTAGCATCCAGTTGTAAATCTATAAGAAATGTTTTATTGTTGATGTTATTTCATTATCTTATTGTTTACCTGAATTATTGATGCAATACACATTGCACTTCGACTTTGTAATGTAAACAAATGCTGTTTTTGTGTTACTAGACGATCTAGCGAGATATTGTTGAACAGACAGTAAGGGACAGTGATACTGAGATGTTGTATGTCAGTTTTTCATCATTATCTACCATATTACGACTGTAATTTACTTACTTATTTCAGCATTTATCACATGTGTTGTAAATTGGGCGCCTGCCATCTTTCTTACGAAGAAATTAGTCATGTGACATAAACATTGTTGTTTTACAATTGATAAGATCGAAATAACACTGTCCGTGTCCTCAAATATTCATAATTGATACTTAAATGTTATTTTATTGCAGTATTGTCATTTAATTATGCTGTATTTGACGAAATGTTTTGGAACTTGAATGTGTAGCGTAATACTTATGTGTTTGCATTATTGTTCGGTATTACTACGCCATGGATTGTGTGTGTCCGTTTTATTACAGATTGTTTGTTGAACTTGTTTTCTAATGTATATCGAATAGAATTTATAGCTCCCACTTTACATGTAGAAAGGACATTTTGAGCAATGTTATTTTCTTTGTATTACACAAAATGTATGTAAAGTAGTTCCGAGTTGCTCCAGAAAGGACAATTATTCATTGGTTGTTGTGATCACGTGACCATTTATGGAAGGTTATATATATGAGCAGCGAACGCCAGTTTCATCACGACGATCGTAACGATCAGATCATATTACATCATCAACATCACTGACTGTAAATTACTAGTGACTTAGGTAAAAGAAAATAATGTAAACTAATACAAATTAAGTAGTGTATAATTTCTCCACCGCACGGACACCGCAATCCACTGTGTTTTATTAGGCCAGAGATGTTAAGCTAGGACTTTATATACTCATAGATGTACTGACTGTTTTGTTATATTTCATTGAACTTTGAAGTCTTTATTAAATGAAATATTTGAAACGAAAAATGGAACTTGGTATCAAGGGTGTTTAAATACATGTGACGGGCTGAGGATGCCCCCCCCTTTTTTTATATGTGGACGGATGTCATGAGTAGTCCTGATAAAAATATAATTTTATAATTTATTGAATTTACACGGGATGGAAACATTGTAAGCTGATTGGCATTTGACAGGGTGCTGAGGAAGCTTACAATATGTACAAAATAAAGATGATTAACTCTTTCTGTCTTAAAAGTACCTTGTCAACTACATACCGTGGATACCCCAAATATCTTTCTTTGTGAATACCATTTTCAAAGGTTCTATGAATTCATTTTCAAAAGCGCTTAAGCATCTTTTTCATTATCTTTAATTGATTTTTGAAAGAAAAACTATTTCTTAATATCAAATGATGTTAAAGAGAGAGTGATGTGTATCAATCCATTTTTAAAAGAAAATTTAATTTTAATGTGTTCGGTTATGGGTTCATACGAAAATTTAATTTTCTTTAATCATCTTTCGTGAAAGCTTCAAAATGTAAAAAAAAAATCAAAGTGAAAACAGATCTATTAGTGTAAAGAAATTAATAATTATGATATTTATGAACTAGAACATGCATTAATAATATAAGTATGACCCAACTGCTTTCAAAATCCACACATTTATCAGCGGCACTTTAGAATTTCAAGCCATAGGCTTAAAGCCACAAATCACTGGATAAAAGTTATAAAAGTGAAGAATGTGCCCAATTCCCTCAGAGAACTGAAAATGGGTTTTAATTTGGCTTTAGCTTTTCCCAAAAGAAATTTTCCATTTGATCTACACGTAAATCATTTGAAAAGGAAGTTAAAGCCAAAAGCATATTGACAAAAAGAGTTGCTGAAAAATTCCACCATTAAAACACATTGTTATCTTTACATTATAGCTATATTGTTAAAATTAAAATTACATATAAGGCAGTTTGCTTGACAGGATTGGCTGAAAGTTCATAACTTTTGTAACCAAAATGCATACAGTATAATAGAAATAAATTACTTGAATATCTTGAGAAACCACTGAACGCGTTTTTGTTATAAAAGTATTGATATTAACCACCAATGGCTTTAATATTTATTCCCCCAAAATCGAAGACTCGGGGGTATATAGTTTTTACCTTGTTAGTATGTTACATGAAAATATGCTTGTAGAATGAGGTGGTGTAGCTGGTTCTCACAAAAAAGGAGCAAGCTTCTTAACATTGTTCATAACTTTTGATTGTTTGGAGCAATAGTTCTCATATTTTACATGTGTGAATTTCTTGTAACAGGGCCTTCCTTTGGGTACCAACATATTTGGAATTTTGTTCGTACTATTCTTTCTAGAAATTTATACAAACTTTAACCTTGGTCATAACTTTTGAACAGTTGGTGCTAAGCCTCTCATACTTCACATCATTATTCATTGTGATAAGACCTTTCCATGAACATAAATATGATAAATCTTTTCACCTTGACCTTTGAGTTTGACCGACTTTTTATACACTTTAACCTTGTACATCACTTTAAAAAGTTAGTACTTTCATCTTCATATTTCACAGTTGTATTTCATGTGACAAGAACTTCTTTTGGATTCCAAAGATATTGTAATATGCATGGGGGTTGGACTTTAGAATATTGCATATTAATTAATCACAGGCTGATGGTGGAGTGTTTGTAAGTGAAGTAAAGTAGCATCCAGTTGTAAATCTATAAGAAATGTTTTATTGTTGATGTTATTTCATTATCTTATTGTTTACTTGAATTATTGATGCAATACACATTGCACTTCGACATTGTATTAATGTAAACAAATGCTGTTTTTGTGTTACTAGACGATCTAGCGAGATATTGTTGAACAGACAGTAAGGGACAGTGATACTGAGATGTTGTATGTCAGTTTTTCATCATTATCTACCATATTACGACTGTAATTTACTTACTTATTTCAGCATTATCACATGTGTTGTAAATTGGGCGCCTGCCATCTTTCTTACGAAGAAATTAGTCATGTGACATAAACATTGTTGTTTTACAATTGATAAGATCGAAATAACACTGTCCGTGTCCTCAAATATTCATAATTGATACTTAAATGTTATTTTATTGCAGTATTGTCATTTAATTATGCTGTATTTGACGAAATGTTTTGGAACTTGAATGTGTAGCGTAATACTTATGTGTTTGCATTATTGTTCGGTATTACTACGCCATGGATTGTGTGTGTCCGTTTTATTACAGATTGTTTGTTGAACTTGTTTTCTAATGTATATCGAATAGAATTTATAGCTCCCACTTTACATGTAGAAAGGACATTTTGAGCGATGTTATTTTCCTTGTTTTACACAATATATATGTAAAGTAGTTCTGAGAGGCTCCAGAAAGGACAATTATTCATTGGTTGTTGTGATCACGTGACCATTTATAGAAAGTTATATATATGAGCAGCGAACGCCAGTTTCATCACGACGATCGTAACGATCGGATCATATTACGTCATCAACATCACTGACTGTAAATTACTAGTGACTTAGGTAAAAGAAAATAATGTAAACTAATACAAATTAAGTAGTGTATAATTTCTCCACCGCACGGACACCGCAATCCACTGTGTTTTATTAGGCCAGAGATGTTAAGCTAGGACTTTATATACTCATAGATGTACTGACTGTTTTGTTATATTTCATTGAACTTTGAAGTCTTTATTAAATGAAATATTTGAAACGAAAAATGGAACTTGGTTATGATTTACAAGGATGTGAAGTAAATTATCAAGGGTGTTTAAATACATGTGACGGGCTGAGGATGCCCCCCCTTTTTTTATATGTGGACGGATGTCATGAGTAGTCCTAATAAAAATATAATTTTATAATTTATTGAATTTACACGGGATGGAAACATTGTAAGCTGATTGGCATTTGACAGGGTGCTGAGGAAGCTTACAATTTTTGGTGTCAGAAGTGGGATGTCCTACCATATACGAGGACATCTAGGATACGAACCCGTACTTTAATACCTGTCAAGTACTGAAATAGAGTGGATTGCGGACTGTCGTGTGGTGGAGGAAAAAAAATCTATTTTTAAAATAACGATGTACATATGTTCTTGTTACTGTTTTTATAGTTAAAAATGGAGGATGCTACTTCGCCGGATCCTGAAGTATTTATAAATGAACATAAGGAAAATGTTCAGTTAGGCCAAGGGGACGAAACAGATGTCTGTGGGAGGAACACTGATGACGAATATTTAATGGCAAATGAAAATCCTTTGGAAAGAGATGACAGTGATGACAATGACGACGAAGGAGGACATAATTTCCGTCGGCGATCTGATTATCAGTTAGCTGACGACGCACAAAGTGATCACAATCGCATTTCTACACTTATGATCAAACCCGAACCCTACGATGGAAAAAGAAAGTTGGGAGGAATACTTTTCTCACTTTCAAGACTGCGCTGAACTTAGCCACTGGGACGACAGGACTAAACTTCTTTTCTTAGCCGCTAGCTTACGTGGACAAGCCAGGACTTTCTACATGAGCCTAACACTTGAGGAAAGACGCACGTTTAAAATTCTTGTTCAGCGTATGGACCAGAGATTTGGTAGTTCAAAGCACAAAAATAGGTGGCTTTCAAAACTGGAAATGCGTAGGCGGATGCCTGGAGAAAATATTGCAGATGTTGGAGACGATATACGGCAATTATCACAAAAAGCTTACAGTAACTTGGACATTGACGCTCAGGAATCACTGGCCCTGAACCACCTTTACAAAATTATTCCCGTTGAAATGAAATGCCGTTGTATTGACAAGGAGTGTAGCACTGTTGCAGAAGCGGTAGACGTCATTGAGAGATACGAGTCAATAATGGGGGATGGGGATAAAAAGAAAATAAATGTTAGACATGTGGATCAAGAACAAGCAGTCAAACAGCCCACTGGAGAGCAAAAATCAAATAACTTAGAGGATACAATCAAGTCACTAATCAATAGATTAGAGAAACTGGAAAGTGCACAGAGAATGGAACCTCGGAAGGGCAATAACTCTTGGACTTGCTTCATCTGCAATTCACCAGATCATCTCATGAAGGACTGCCCAGACCGATGGACAAGAGGACAACAGATGACCCCGACCTCTAACCTGAATAAAAGACATGGCAGTGGAAACATGAGAGATAACAAATATCATTAAGTCAGGAGTCGGCACAAGAGGAATGTCTTTCTGTTGGAAATGAACATACTAGGAATGGCCACACAGGGGATATAACTCTCTTACGGGACAATGGATTTTATACAAAAGGAAACATATTTGACAAAATAATATATTTTCTAGGATAGTGGATCGACTGCATGGATTATTTAGTTAAAAATTTTACTAAACTCTCAAAGGAAACTAGCTCTAACATACGGCCTGCAACCTCTGACATTCAGGATGTAAATGGGAATTTAATAGAGAACATCAGGACCATTGTACTGGATGTATCTTTTGGGAAAGAAGCATTGCCACACGAATTTGTAATTTGCAAAATTTCACAAGATAGGATCCTTGGAAAGGACTTTCTTCTTAACTACATCACAAAGATAAATTGCCAAAGGATGGGTTTGCTGTATTAACTTCAAAATGAAAAGGACCTTGTAACAGGACAACTAGATGACTTGACTTAATTTATAGGATAGGTTGATGATATATCGAGGCATCAACTTGCAACCCTGGTTCAGGAAGTTCATACCACAAAACTAAATGATGTCGGACAGTAGTTTGATGATACCAGATTTTTTTTGTTTTATTATATTGACACATGTCTAAGATGGATGTTGTCCTAGGTGGTGCACCACACTAGGTGAATGTGTAGATAGTGACTGGCCATTACTATTAGTGCACATTAGGACCTCAGTTGTCTAGGGCTGGGCCGGACTGTAGGTGGACATCAGTTGTCTAGGATTAGACGGGACTGATGGGAAAACAGTTGTCTAGGGCTGTGCCGGACTGATACTTTTGTTGATTTCAATCTACTACTGGAATAAAATTATAAATGGATAATTGATGTCACTTCCTGATCCTGGGAGGAATCTACAAAAACAATGAAGAATAAGACCCGACTGATTGACTGACTGATTCCCATAGGAACCTACCTTTATCAACTACATCCAATTCTAACAAGAATTTCCAATCTTGTACTAGCTTATGCACAGGGAGCTGTAAACTTTATACATGGGATGGATGGTGGATTTTCATGGTGGAGACGAAGAGATGGAGAAAGAAGTAGCAGAGAGACGAGATGAAGAGATGGAGACAGAGAGAAGTGGAGAGAGAGAGAAGTAGCAGAGAGAGATGGAGAGATGGAGACAGAAGTAGCAGAGAGACGAGATGAAGAGATGGAGAAAGAAGTAGATGAAATGGTATCAGACGAGCAGGCAGATGTGTGAGAATTTACCGAAAGAAGCGGTTGAATGCAGGAAGAATAAAGATTTCATTGATGATGGAAGTAAGAAACTAGCAGAACCAGACGATTTTGATTAAGACTGTAAATTCAGGAGAATTTGACTTTTTAAGTGGGGGGAAGTGTAATATGCATGGGGGTTGGACTTTAGAATATTGCATATTAATTAATCACAGGCTGATGGTGGAGTGTTTGTAAGTGAAGTAAAGTAGCATCCAGTTGTAAATCTATAAGAAATGTTTTATTGTTGATGTTATTTCATTATCTTATTGTTTACTTGAATTATTGATGCAATACACATTGCACTTCGACTTTGTAATGTAAACAAATGCTGTTTTTGTGTTACTAGACGATCTAGCGAGATATTGTTGAACAAGCAGTAAGGGACAGTGATACTGAGATGTTATATGTCAGTTTTTCAGCATTATCTACCATATTACGACTGTAATTTACTTACTTATTTCAGCATTATCACATGTGTTGTAAATTGGGCGCCTGCCATCTTTCTTACGAAGAAATTAGTCATGTGACATAAACATTGTTGTTTTACAATTGATAAGATCGAAATAACACTGTCCGTGTCCTCAAATATTCATAATTGATACTTAAATGTTATTTTATTGCAGTATTGTCATTTAATTATGCTGTATTTGACGAAATGTTTTGGAACTTGAATGTGTAGCGTAATACTTATGTGTTTGCATTATTGTTCGGTATTACTACGCCATGGATTGTGTGTGTCCGTTTTATTACAGATTGTTTGTTGAACTTGTTTTCTAATGTATATCGAATAGAATTTATAGCTCCCACTTTACATGTAGAAAGGACATTTTGAGCGATGTTATTTTCCTTGTTTTACACAAAATGTATGTAAAGTAGTTCTGAGAGGCTCCAGAAAGGACAATTATTCATTGGTTGTTGTGATCACGTGACCATTTATAGAAGGTTATATATATGAGCAGCGAACGCCAGTTTCATCACGACGATCGTAACGATCGGATCATATTACGTCATCAACATCACTGACTGTAAATTACTAGTGACTTAGGTAAAAGAAAATAATGTAAACTAATACAAATTAAGTAGTGTATAATTTCTCCACCGCACGGACACCGCAATCCACTGTGTTTTATTAGGCCAGAGATGTTAAGCTAGGACTTTATATACTCATAGATGTACTGACTGTTTTGTTATATTTCATTGAACTTTGAAGTCTTTATTAAATGAAATATTTGAAACGAAAAATGGAACTTGGTTATGATTTACAAGGATGTGAAGTAAATTATCAAGGGTGTTTAAATACATGTGACGGGCTGAGGATGCCCCCCCTTTTTTTATATGTGGACGGATGTCATGAGTAGTCCTAATAAAAATATAATTTTATAATTTATTGAATTTACACGGGATGGAAACATTGTAAGCTGATTGGCATTTGACAGGGTGCTGAGGAAGCTTACAATATTGTTTGACCCTGGAATTTAACCTACTTTTGAGAAAACTTTAAACTTGGACATAAATTCTTAACAGTTGGTGCTATGGTTTTCATATTTCAAAAGTGCATTTCTAATGACGTCTTTTTCCTGGGTACCTTTAATTAAAACCCTTGACCTTGGATATATACCCATTTTTCAAAAGAAATTAACTTTAGCCATAACTTTTAAATGGGTAATGCTTGGAATTTAATATTTCACAATAAATTTATTGAGCACAAAGTCCTATTTTGGGTTACAACATTTTTTTTATCCCTTTACATTAGTGTTTGACTTACATCAGAAAAACTTTAACTTTGCCAAAAGATGTCATAAGGAGGAATCAGTGATTCACAAACAGATCTTGTTTTCATTTAAAATGTATAAATGTATATTATTTTGTGTGATCCATGTCTATATTCTTATTGTGAGATGCGTGTCTGTGGCATTTATTCTCTGGACATGGTAATGTTTTGACTTTGTTACAAAATGTCCCTAGTATTAAGGATAATCATATACACATATGTTCAGATTCAAACGTGTCTTATTATTCTATAAGGAACACTTCAGAAATAAAGTGTTTAAAGAACCCCATTTGTGTGAATCTATTCACGAGGAATTAACGGCGTGTTTCACACCTTCAGAAAACCAAAATGAACATCTAACGAAAAGGGAAAACGTTTAAATAAAATTAATTTATCTCGAAGAAAGGAGAAGGAATCTCTTAGGAAAACATGTTGTTCCTTCTATTGACCTTAATTCAGTAACGAGCACTTCTGTCAAACTTAGCAATCATAATATTGACCACTAAATCCGGTAATTGATATGGCTTTAGAATGCTTTAGAATTATTTTTATTAAAACTATTTTGTAGATTGAGGTTCTCGCTAGAAAACTCTACAGATGTCCATTTTTGATCCAAATGTTTTGCTGTAGTCAGACAAATCTCTCTGAGCTCCATTTAATTTAATCCGTAGATAAGATTTACAGGTGTTCTGTTTATTTCTTAAAAATGCAATGAAGTGGTTGAATTTCTAGTTTCGTAAAATATACCACTCTAAAACAATTCCTTAAGGCTAACTAGTGCACTGTCTGCATATGTCAAGATTTAAAAAGGGATAACAATTTACTTTTTATGTAGGGTCATCATGAACATTTTGCAGGTTTAGAGCAGTTAATTTAATGGAAAGTTTACTTTGTCCAAATAATGAAATATGGCTGCTTGTGGGAGAATGCCCTCTTCATTTTTTCAAAATCTCAATTGAAAAATCATGTCACTGTTCCAATGTGTGCAAAAGATTATACCTAAAATCTCGTCACATGGGATTTTCAAATTTTCTTTTTAGTAGGATTCTTAAGGGTGAGATTACATTAAGATTGTAGAAATGTTTGTAACTATTTTGGAAATCAAATAAACGTGTATTTACAATTCCTCTAGCAAAAGTGATATTAAATTCATCAATAACAGTTCTCTTTCAAAAATATTTTGGGCCAATTTAACAAAAACCATCAGTAATTTATATCAGCAGAAAAATACCCCCAACTAGGTTTTTTTGTAATTCCCAATACGTGGAAATGCACCATAGACCCTCAAAACGTTTTTCAGGACGTCTGGTTGCTAGTGTATCTACAATTATCTGTAAATCTGCCGCTGATAATACTAAGATCTCTATAAGGCGAGGGTTAATTTAACTTGAAGGGTTTATTTGTCTTCGACATCCCCACTTTCTGTTTTATTATTTGCTGTTGGTTTCGTTTTGGTGAGCAAACACTGATACCCACCGCGACCGCTAATTTGAAGACGTGGAGATAAATGACACCTTCTTTCCTAGTATTTGTTTTAATGATAAAGTGTCCTTATATGAACTGAGGATACCGATACGTACAAAAGAAAGTTTAGAATAAGATTAACCATATCTTAATATTTGCTGTAATAAAACGTGTTTAAGGGGATAATCGTGCAAACATTAAGTCTATTCTCTTTCTTGTTTAGCTCCTCCTTCTGCAACTTGGTGAAATATCTTCCTTTGTCTGTTTAAGAAAAGGTGAAAGAATTATTAAACTTCACAGATATTTTAACCACCAGATGGCACAAATATTAAACTTTTTTCTTTTATCGTATTTTGTTGTTCTCTGTTTATATGTAGCATATATATAAACAGAGATTCACTCGACCATGTGCCGTTATCCCCTTAAACATCAGAAAATTGTGTTATGAACGGATAATTGAAAAATAAATATTTGTCTTTATCCAAAATTTAAATAATGTCTCAGTAATCGGATAACAATATTTAAAAAAAAGGTAAAAAAGAAAACACAAAAATCCTCAGTTAAGCTTTAGCGCTTTCATTTTTCAATCTTCAGAAGCTTACAATAGTATCTACTATTGTAAGCTTCTGAAGGAAAAATGAAATTAAAAAAATTTTTGTGTTTTCTTTTTTACCTTTTTTTTAAATATTTGTCTTTATATACACTGTAGGAACCAATAATTTAAAATCTTTAATAACTAAATTTGCATAAATATTATCACAATCATCTCCAACTGATGAATAGTTGTAGAGTGCTGCGAGATTAGCGGTTTGGTCGTTGATTGAAACACTACAATGTCCGCAGAGCAGTGTCAAGTTAAAGCCCAGTAGATTCTGTCGTGTCGAGTTGTGATCTTTCTGTAATCAACTCATCTTTTGTTTCAATAAACAAACCTTTTGTTTATCATTTCGATAAAATCTTGTTACTAAACACTACACAAAATAGTTGTAAAGTAGCGAGGTAGGTGACTAAAACCCTATCCGGCCCCAGTAACACAACAGATCTCTGTGGTGATTTGTCTCAGATACCAGTCTATGAGATTGGAATTTTTTTTCGTGATAGGCATGTTCGCTCTTGAAATTCTCGAACAATATTGAATATTTGATTCAGAGTAATAAGTAGTCCCAGAGAACATATAACAGGAAAACCATGAAAAACAGCTTCAAAGTAAGAAAAAATTGAAAACTAGTTACAAAGTAAGAAGAACCATTATTTAAATAGCTTTCCAAAATGAAGAACAATATGAAGCAGTGTCTACAAGAAACAAACCCTGGAATTACATGTAATTCAAGCAGCATAAGAAGGCAGGAAAAATGCAGATTTTGACTTACCAATAATGGAGTTCAAAGACATGGTCACATCAAAAGCTATAAACATATTGAATCATATTCATTACGCACGTTGCCATATTCATAAATAATTAAAATAACTGGCTCTATATCAAGGTCTTCTTAAGTAATTGCAAGGATCTTTCTCCACTTTTCATGACCCTATCACGTCGAGAATGCAGAGAGCAATGCTCCAAAAGATACTCATATAATTAATTAAAACCAGAGAAAATAACTGACCAGTAAAAAGCGAAAAATACTTGGCATACCTGGCTCATTCTTTGATATACAGATGTTAAGTGATTCAGTAAATTTCAAAATTTATTACAAATTCTAATATCTAGATTAGATGACAAATATTATTGCTTAAAGGATGACAAAAGGATAAGATGGACTCAAGAACTGAGGAAAGGGCCTGCATACATGTCAATGTCAGAATCAGAAATCCCATTGTCCACACTTTGGATGGTATGTAAACATTGTTACACAGATAAGACCATGGTCAATCGGCCATTATAAGACTCTCATTGCCATACTTTGACGAAGATGATCCCACTTTCAATGCTTAAGAACTTCAAAGGTTTCCTGGACTATCAATTAAACTGCAATATTTTCACTCAGTTAGATAACGCACAAGATTGGTCTGATTCTACTTGGAATTACAATTTGTTTACGGTAACCATACGATAATAACAAACACATTTATAATGAAAATAAGAATTATTTATTTCAGGTATCCATGGACACCTGACACATAATTCAACAACAAGAAAATGTAAAACTCTTTCTTTTTATGTCTGTCAAGCCAGATTGTATTGATGAATTGGTAGATTTGACAGCGGGGCCACTGAGAAACACGGTATCGAAATCGCCCTGTCAAAGCTGTTTGCAGTGAACTTCATATTTCAAATCTCTGAAATGCTCACTTAAGTCTGTGCAAACCTCTTACCTGGGTTAATCAATACCCAAGAACAATTTGGGCCTGGGATGTGGTATAAAAAGAATGTTCTTCTGTCACTTGATTGTCCTTTGTTTTTTTAAAAACAATATTTTTTCAATATTACCAAACTGACCTCTTTTCAATTACCTCTTTTCAATTATGATTAATGATATAAAAGATTACCATGGCCAGAGCAAGATCAGCAACACGTGGACATAAAAAAGAAATCGCTATTTCAGTAATATTTAAAATTCATCCATTCAAGAATTTTCCTATTTTTCATTATACATATGTAATGAATATTCACCTTATCTTTCTTCAAAGTAAAGGGCATAGCACCACATATTTGATAAATTCATCCGTTGAAAAACTTGTCAAAAGAAAAGATATGAAACATTTCATATTTCATTTAAGCTCTGGGCTAAATATTGATAACAATATTGGTTACTTGGACAACAGTTTCAAACACCATAGGTACCTTTTAGCTAGCGCAATGATCTGGGAGGAAGTATTCCATGGCTTTAAATCTCTTAATCCTGTAATCCCGTTTATCTTTTTCATATCCCTCACTTTTCATGGGTGAAATTTTAAGAGGAGTTCAATCTTTGGATGACAGTTGATAATCTTTTTTGGGAGGATTACTCGATGCAGTGAAATATGAGTGTTTACCCAAGCGACAAGATGGCATTTACTTTTTCTTGTTTAGGGTACATTAAACAGTCTAATCCTAGCAGAGAACATCAAGAGCTGAAAACCAGCAACAATTAAAGGGAAGACAAGATTTTTACTAAATACTACTTAAGTTTTCTTACATTTTTATATTACTTTATATATCACTGATTCATCATTCAAATTATCGATAGAAATGTTTTGTTTCCTTTCAAATACTAGTATCGTTCTCCTCGCGTAGGATTTCTTTAGCATAAATTAAAAAAAAAACAAAAAAATATATATAAGTTTTTATTGCATGGGTAAGGGGGTTGGTGGAAAATCATGAATCCAGTAATTTTTTTATAATAAAAATATTTAAAGATAAAAACTGCATTGTCCATATACATGTGTGTATACATGTATTGCAAAGTTGTTTCTATAAGCAACAAGCGCACTATAACAATATGTGTAACTTAAATTACTCTTTCCAATTCTTAGTACAGGAAACATCATTTGAAAATGTTACATTGTGTGGAATTACTCATTTGAATACTACGCACATACAGTTCCTTCATGATTATTTGATATAAATCTAAATATAACCTATATATTCCGAAATTCATAACCTTAACATAAATATTAGAGACGATCATTAATGATTTCTTGATTGTAGTCCAAATTCTGACAGCTCGCGCTTCGTCTGAGTTTGGCTGGAACTTGTCCCAATAGGTTTTGCAACATTTATAAAAGCACTATGCCCCAGTCACATTCTCTTAAAACAAAGGGTGTAAACAACAGAGATAGCCATGTTGATTGTTCTCTTGCTATCTCCATTTTCAAGATCTCGCAAATGATGGGATTTTGCGATAATTCGTTATTTGAAACCGTTCAAGTGCTGGCGTTGGATACAAAGTCTCAATGTGGGAACAGATAACGGCTCGACACCGTTATTGTCTTTTTGTTTCTTTACTATAGAAAATCACGGTAGAATCCATTATAACGGACAGACACAAGTATCTAAAAATGTCAGAAAAAAGTAGTTCACATCACATAAAAGTGTGTTGTTTTAACTGTGATGAACAAATTGTTGCAAAACTTTTTTTTCAAATTCAAGTTGTCACTTATTGTCTATGGTGTTAACTTTTCTTTTTTCAACTCTAAGGTCTTGGGATTCAAGTGGCATATTCCTTAGTGTTTTATGTTTGAGATTATCTCTTTTCACAGGATATATAAGCAATTTACAAAATCTTCATATTTTCCCCGGAGAATTCTATATACCATCGGTGTTTGCAATTGCAATCTCATTTTATTAATCATGCCAGATATTTACATGCCGTCGGTGATTTTTGGCGTTAATTAAATGGACCGAAGGGGAAACCCTTTGATATATTTTAGAAGACATTAAGTGTTAATGATAAATCAAATATTTATTTCTTATTGCAAATATGAAATAATGTCAACTAAAGATATATATGTTTAATTGGAATATATCGTAATAGATAAGATAAATATTTGCCCCTATTTTGTAAGTATACAATAAAGTCAACTCAAAGCAGGAAAAAGTATGCAAAATGGATTTCTTTAATATTTGTGTTTAAAACACACTTTAACGAAAATCCAACTTAGTTGATACTTGTAATTGTCGACATCACGAAGTTAAGTACGTCTATAGATTAAACTTTGTCCAAAAACAATTGAATCCTCATATAAAATCAAAATTTCTTCAGGTAATTTATATACACCGAGGAGAACTGAATAAATAAAACTTCTCTCGTTTTTTAGTGTTCACAACAAATTAAATTTTTACAGCAGGTTGTCTCATTGCAGAATACCAGTATTCAGATACTGTACAATCCATGTAAAGTAACAACAAATGAATGAAAACATGTTTATCCTAGAACCTTTATGGATGAACATCTTTTCTACTTGCCCTTCATTTTCATTTTCATTTTAGTCATAATCATATGCTTAATAAATTCACATTTCAATTTTCCCTTGGATTTAGCTTCAGGTGCATTCGATTGCACTTACCTTAAAAAGTGGTCAATGGAAAATGTTATCTTCAATAAAGCCAATCTTTACCATCCTTCTGAATTCTATATCTTAGGGTTCTCTATACAAACGTTGCCTTCTAATATACCCACCAACTTTTAATGAAAAGAAAACAGTTTGCATTCTGTGGCAATAAAAATGAAAGAAACTACTTTGTGTCATCTCGTTTTATGCACGAAGCTGCGATTTGCATTGTTAATTTGTTGAAAAAGTCTTCAAGAAGTCTCAACCATGCATTTAAGCATTCAGAACTGTAAAGCTGTAGAAAGTGTTGAGTCGTGCCATATCTGGATATCCTATTTAATGTTGTCATAAAAATTGTCTTAAGCAATCACAAAATTGAAAGGATTTTCGTTTGAAAATTTATGTACATTGGAAAATAGAAATTGCTGGGTACCAGGTATGTCTCTGACTACAACTCCATTACAAACATGGCTACTTAATGTCTAGGCCATTCTTGTTACATATAGATAAGATAATTATAGAATAATCAAATGTTTAAAATTAAGAGAAATTGTTTAAAGAGATACATAACACACATAAAGGATACGTTATCTGAACTGATGAACTAAAAGACATGGCATATGTTTTTTGAATTTGTTGTAAATAAAAATCTAAATCTTATTTATCATTAAGATCAATTTTCTTTCGTACATAATTCTCTTTAAATAACCTTAAAAGATTATGCAAACGTAGACAAAATGAAATGCATCTTTATTACGTAAAACGCATATATCAAAGTCTATTCAAAAGACATCGGAACAAATTCATAATTTCCTGTAACGGTTGACTGTTTTGGAGAATATCATACTCATATAAATGATAAGACCGAAGATTATTTCATCACCTTACATGCTGCCAAAACCGATGACAAGAAATGGTCACACATGAAGGAGGGTTATTAGGAACAACGCTAAACTCGAGACTCTAGAGGGATGATGCCATTTAATTTTTGATGCCATTAAATAGTAATGTTAAAGTCAAAGCCTTGTTTTCTTAACACTAAATAAAGATGTGATTAGATTCTTTAAAAATTAATAAGGTATATTGTAATTATGACAAAAACTTAGCTACCAAATATTTACAAATAAATGTGTTACATTTCTCTATTTATGTTTACTCCTCTGTATCTAGGGTTGATCACTGGTCCTTGTTCTTGCGTAGTCTTGTCCTCTGTTCATCTTTCATGCAAATTCATACGCATTTCATGTTAAAGTTTTTCCACTATATGCTTATTTTTAAGAATTCAAACAAATTTAAATATAAGTTCAAACAAATCTCCATATGCATTGGAGATTTAAATTTTTTATTGAAGTTTAAATCCGTAAAGCAAGACATTTCAGAAAAAAATGTTGGGACTATTTTTAAAGGGCGTAAGGAATGCGTAAAGAGGCTAGGGTATAAGTATCCGGACAATTTATTTCACGTGTAGTTATCTTAATTTATTAAATAAAAGGAGGGCTAGGGCCTGATTCGTGAATTTGCTAAACACAAATCAACAAAATGAGGGAAATTGTTCATATGCAAGCTGGTCAGTGTGGAAACCAGATTGGTGCTAAGGTTGGTTGTTTAAATAAATTCTTTTTTAAATTGAAAAAGACACTTTTTTTGCAAAAACTATTTTTAAAGTGAGTTCTTATACTCTGCATTTAATAAGTTTTGTTGTGTATTAAATCAAAAAATCAAAGAGACAAGAGATATTTTTTGATGTTCAACTTGCTAATTCATTATAAGTATGAGAAAGAGGAATTATTTCCCTAAAAATTTGAATATGCTCAAAAATCTCATATTATTTATGTATCTTCCTCAAAATTTAGAGATTAATATTATACAAAATCATAAACAGAAGTATCAGTCAGTAATGATAATATCATTTACATTAAAGAATGAGGACCAATTGCATAAAACTTTCAATTGTTTCCATCAATATCTGGTGATAAAAAGTACGATTTTCAATTTTTATTTATGAATGATTCAATGAAAAAATAAACATGGCATACATTTCAGATTAACTGACAATATAATGTCTAAAAATATCCATGCTCTTTTGATTGCTCGAAGAACTAATTCACAGTAGTTATAATTGTACATATGTATACAAGTTGTTGTTGGTGTGTTAGCATTTAATTATTGCCTTTTAATGAACGATGTGTTTAGAAGGCAACTTTGACAATACACAAAACAGGGTGTAATGTATGTGTTGCTAATGGGTTCAGGAACAAACAGGTAGTAGATAATCAGTTGTAACGGGGTACTGATACCAACAGTCAGGCCAGGGGCTTTAAATCCCCCCTATGTAACATTTCTGATTATTTCTTATCTTTTATCAAACGTTTCACACATCCGACTCTGAACTGATTGTCGTTTGGATTCAGATGCCGTCATTCACGACGCTATAAACAACAAAACTGAACAAACGCGGAAACCTGACATTGATAAATGCACAGAAAAAAAGTTGGATCAATTATCAAGTGATATATTCGGGTAGATAATATAAGTTTGTACAAGAATTAGAGGGGATTGTAAAAGAAAGGGTAGATAAAAGCTTGCCGCGAGAAACAACTAAGCATATTTTGTGTAAACTGAGCAATAACGGTAATCTAGAAGGGTGCTGATTAGCCAATGGAAATCTGATTTTATGAGAATTCTTTGTAATACTCTTATGTTTCAAATGATTTCAAGCATGTGTGATTTTAGGACAATGATGCGACACAATAACTTGCCGGCATCCTGACCTGAATCGCCGGTGCACAATCCCCGCTCCTGGGCTTTTAAATCAATGTCATTCCATTCAATTCCAGTGTCTTCCTGCTCTAATCCTGGGAACAATTTACCAGGGATTACGTGATAAGCGCTGAAAATATGGCAGGGCATAGTTCAGTTTCAAAAAATAGACAAATACCAATATCAATCGATATCCCAAATCTAGACTTCTACAAAAATAATATAAGGTTTAAAACTTTTTTGTAGATTTATCTAAAGGATAAGTTTTTGCCTATATTTTATATTATGAGTTCGGTAAAAAGGGAGTTAAATCAAGCATTCTAAAGGAAGTTCTTCAAAAGACCCTCAAACAATTATCTGGTATTATATTGAAATCGTGTTTGCAAAATAAACGACAAACAAAAGTATCTACAGGTTCAGACTTCTTAATTGAAATTAGGACTAAAGTTTGTGTCAACCCTGAGAAAATTGTTATACGTTCTCTAGCAAAGATAGTCAGAAACCTCAATTCTTTAGTAAATATTGTCTTAAGTTATAAATGATCAAGGCAAATACCTAATCCGTCTTATTGTTAGGAACCACTTAACAATGATGTTCTAATGTCAAAAAATAATATTATCCAAATAGAGTAGCACTTATATTGGAATCAAAGGTTAATGTACACGAGAAATAAATATATAATTGTTTAATCAACCATGCTTTTGCAGGGCAGGTGAAATCATTGACTTACATTTTACACTCAATTATGTTTAAGGTTGTTCAATTAATCATAATTTGGATATTTTGAAATAAGCACAAAAATACAATTACTAGAAAAACTGTGGGCGATCTTTAATTTTAAAAGTTTGTTGCAGTTACCGAAAATAATAATTTACTTCGCAAATTCCAATATTACCCCGCAAACATTTTGAACAAGTGCACCAATAACGAACAACAATATATAGCAAATACCTTTAATAAATTTAGATACATTTGATACAACATAACAAAAGACGGTTGCTCTTTCTATTGTAACTTACTCAATCGAAGAGACCCTTACGTTAGTTCTGACAATTAGATCTAGATATGCTGACATTGCGTGCGAGACCTCAGTCCTGATCTGTCGTTATCTTTGTATCACTGAATAAAATTTGTCACCAAGGAGACGAAAAGGGATTTCGGTACTCATTGAAAATAAAATCTTCCACCACGCAAAAAAGAAAACTTTTTGCTAAATTAGGCGTACTTAATAAGAAAAAAAAATGCTATACGTCGGAAGATGGAAAGTGTCAAGTAGAACAGAAAAAAATGTGATACCGTTTAAATAGTGAAAGCAAATACAAGATATTTGACCGCGAGAAATCAACGAGATTTCGCCTCTCAGTGACGTGTTCGAAATAGAGATAACAAACCAGTGACAACTCATAATGATAATAATTCATCTGGTTTGAAACTTTAATTTTCTCCATTTAACAAGGGTTTCGACAGCTCTTTCAACAGATTTAAGGAGATAAAATTACACTTTCACGTTTATCAAAAAAGAGACAAATATTGAATTTAAATGCGAAAAACTTTGCTGTTTATCAAAGTAAAGTAGGATGTGTAGCTTGACAGTTTATATAACAGTCCCGTAGTTTTATGTACCTAAACACAATACACGTGTAAACATCTTTTAAAATTTAAAACATTAAATATTTAAGTTTAACACATTTTGAAGTCGGGCCTTTAAAATATGAGATGTTATTTGGGTTTTAATTGAAACAAGCTGCTGTTTGATATTGGGTGATGTTAACGACACAAGTTCATTCACGACATCTCTGAAGACAATGTAAGAGGCGGCAACCTGTCAAAGGCTTGTTCCTTAACTTCTTCATTGTTTAGACCACCTCGCACTCTTTATCTTCGAACCAAAAATTTAAAATCCCGTATCAAAGAATCTTTTTTTCTCTCAAAGAATCGCAAATACACTGGCGATTTGGTGATGATCACAGATTTGTTCTCTGATTGGCCAACTATTGTGCCTGCTTACTTGATGGAAGAACGATAACCGGTGATAAGCTTTTATAACGGATGCGAGGATTTGAATGAAACAATGATATTCTGATTTAAAGATTGTTTAATAGTTGTGGTCCTTGGTAACGCTTATCCTTCGAATTTAACACTTACACCAAACAAATAATTCTAGAGTTTATTCTTCGTACTCCTCCAAAGTCAGTAAAACTTATTGACATTTTGTCTTAAATTTAAACATCATAATTAATTTAATTTTAAAAAAATATTTAGCATAAAACTGATCAAGGGAATTTATAAATAATTTTTCTTAAACAGTCTGAAGGGGTTCTAGATTAAAGCTATGAATATATTTTTTTATTAATGAATATCTGTGTTGCTAATAAATTCATAATTTTTAATACCTTTATAGCAACACAAGGACTGATTTGAATTTGCCAGTAAATTGATAAAAAAAATTAACAAAGACAATTTTAAATTATCACAAAATACCCCAGTCTCTTTCTTTTAGCTTTAACTTATAAGAATGGTCTTTCGTTCTTATTGTAGTTCTGGGAAGTAATATCAGATGAACATGGAATTGACCCCACAGGAACCTACCATGGAGATTCAGACCTGCAGCTAGAAAGAATCAACGTCTACTACAACGAAGCAACAGGTACAGCGACCCTAACAGTTCTATATCTGCACTGATACATGTATATAAGAGTCCTGATACAACTTAGAAAACCAAAAATGACTTAATACGAATATACTAGTTCGAAATATTTTTAGTTCTGTGATATCAAACATTCTAAACTTTTTGCTAGGTGGAAAATATGTACCTCGTAGCATTCTTATCGATCTTGAGCCAGGAACAATGGACTCCGTCCGATCAGGCCCATTTGGACAAATCTTCAGACCAGACAACTTTGTGTTCGGTAAGTCGTCAACAGTTACTTCCACCAGCCCTCTACGGTGTTCTGTAAAATACAAATGTTTCATATATTTTATAAAGCATTCTTTTTCATGATAAACTTTCCATTGCAGGACAGAGCGGTGCCGGGAACAACTGGGCTAAGGGTCATTACACAGAAGGAGCTGAATTGATCGACTCAGCTTTGGACGTTGTCAGAAAGGAAGCGGAAAGTTGCGACTGTATTCAGGGATTTCAACTCACACATTCACTGGGAGGGGGTACCGGAGCCGGTATGGGAACACTCCTCATCTCCAAGATCCGTGAAGAATACCCAGACAGAATCATGAACACTTTCTCCGTTGTCCCATCTCCAAAAGTATCTGACACCGTCGTGGAACCCTACAACGCTACCCTCTCCGTTCACCAACTGGTCGAGAACACCGACGAAACATACTGTATTGATAACGAGGCTCTCTACGACATCTGTTTCCGTACCCTCAAACTCACCACTCCAACATACGGTGACCTCAACCATCTCATCTCAGCCACCATGTCCGGCGTCACAACATGTCTTCGTTTCCCTGGTAAATAATCAAATTGTTTGACACAGTGAAAAGTAATCATTTAAAGAGGTTATTTTCAAATGTTTATAATGCAATAACAATGTCACATAACTCTGCATCCTAGCATCAAATCTTTGATACTTAGGTCAACTGAACGCTGATTTAAGAAAGATCGCTGTCAACATGGTTCCATTCCCCCGTCTTCACTTCTTCATGCCCGGGTTTGCTCCATTGACATCACGTGGTAGCCAGCAGTACAGAGCTCTGACAGTCCCTGAGCTTACCCAACAGATTTTCGACGCCAAGAACATGATGGCCGCCTGCGACCCACGTCACGGAAGATATCTGACAGTCAGCGCCCTATTCCGTGGTCGCATGTCAATGAAAGGTATTAATATCAACAAGTAACTAAATTAAAAATAACTTTAAAGATACAAAATTACTCTCTTCCTTTCGAAAAAGTAAATTTCACTCGTCATTAAAATGCTTCATTCAAATTTCCAGAGGTTGACGAGCAGATGTTGAACGTCCAGAACAAGAACAGCAGCTACTTCGTAGAATGGATCCCCAACAACGTCAAGACCGCCGTCTGCGACATCCCACCACGCGGTCTCAAGATGTCAGCGACATTTGTTGGAAACACAACTGCCATTCAGGAGCTCTTCAAGCGTGTGTCTGAACAATTCACTGGTAAGCTTGTTAAATTTTTGAAAACATTGTAGGGTTTTTTCAATTGGAAACCAAGTTAAGAATGCATTACGCATTTTGATTCATTTGTTAATGAGAATTTTTCCCTTTTCAGCCATGTTCCGTCGTAAGGCTTTCTTGCACTGGTACACCGGTGAGGGTATGGACGAGATGGAGTTTACTGAGGCGGAGTCCAACATGAACGATCTAGTGTCTGAATACCAACAGTACCAGGATGCAACAGCGGAAGAGGAAGGCGAATTCGAGGAGGAAGAAGGAGAGGAAGAAGCGCAATAGACATTATAAAAAACGCAGCAACTACGTCATCCGTCCAATTATATTTATATTAGTTTACAATGGAAATCATAGATGAGATTAGGACTATCTAATTAATAAATTGTAAGAGCTTACAACATCACTACGCAAAATATCGTATTTTGTGGCTCTGAACAAAAAAATAAACATGATTTCAAAATCATTATGTCTTGTCTTTCGTAAACATTTAAGAAATGAATTTAATAGCTACCCATTTTATACGGTATAAACTGGGTTGGGGCAGTTTACGCTTTATAAACCGCGAAGCGGTTTATAAAAAAACGTTAATTGTTCCAACCCAGTTTATACCGTATAAAATGGGTAGCTATTAAATTCATTCCTTATAATTTAATTTTCACTCATTTGATGTAAGAAAAAAAGATGATTGTTCTAACAAAATGACTTCAATTTTACAAAATTTGAATGTACGTCAGGCGTATTAATACGTGTTTGACAAAAGTCATTGTGACGTAGGCAACCCATTTAATATCATATAAAGTAAATCTTTTATCCAATCAAATACAGCGTTACAACCAGAATTAAATTATTTTTCATAAGAAAGAGGGATGGACCCACGAGGCACGGAAAGAGGAACGAAGAGTTAAAAACTTGGTTTCCGACGATGTGTGTGATTAGGAAATGAGATATAATATCATTTTATATATAATCAAAATAGCAGCGTACCATCAAATAATAACGATGGATCAGCAATGTTAAAACACTTAACTAGTAGACAGATTGATTGATTGATTGATTGTATTTTGTTTACCGTCTCTCTCGAGAATTTTTCACTCATATGGAGACGCCAACTCTTGCCGGTGGAGAGCTGCAAATTTTGTCCTATAATCGAAACTTAGGGCCATTGAGCAGGGAGGGATCTTTTACGTGCCAGCACCTACTGCGACACGGGACCTCGGTTTATTCGGTCTTATCCGAAGGACGGTCTCCACGTCCCACTGTGGGATTTGAACCCGCGATGTAAGAATCAACTCCTTACTTCGCGACTCAAGAGCAGACGCTCTAACCACTGCACCACGCGGGCGACAACTAAAAGACAAAAAGTTTTAATAAGTTGTACTTTAACATGTACAGGATAAATTTAATCAAACTTTCAGTCTTCTTCTTCAAGTGCTTTAATTTGCATAAACCGGGGGAGGGAGGGGGGTACATCAAATTTGAAGTGTAAGATTTTGTTTGGTATACAGGTATTAAAAAAAAAAATCTTAGATCGTTTCTGGTAAAAATAAAATTAATCCGTTAGAATTTTATTACTCTTTGAAAATAAAATATTGATGTCGTGGAGGCAGTTTCTTAATAGGGGACCCCTACTTATTTTTTAGAAGAAGGTACCTAACTTAATTTTAGGTATCCCCGCTTCAAGCTCGTATTTTGTTGATATATATTAATCATTAACCTATTTTAAAATGACATCGGACACTTTGAGAGACTTTTTTTCTTGTCAATTAAATGGAAATTACGTCAATACATTTACAGACTTTATATGTTTTACAACTTTCGGTTGGGGGTACAGTACAGTAAAACCAGAGACTTCCAAGATTTCCATTCCGAGGTCTCTGGTTTTATCCTACATAAGTGTATAACCCCAACCGGATACTGATGTATCGCATCCACGGTCTTATTTTGTTATCAGCGTAATTTTCGAGGAATAAAGGAGTGATTTACAATAAAGAGGCTCGACCAGAGATGTCTGAACGATTTAATTGACAAGAAAAAAAAGTCTCTCAAAGCGACCGATGTCATTTTAAGGTAGGTAGATCAAAATTTATGTCTTTCCCTGATCATCTATTTGAAATGGGTTTGATGATTAAACAAGATCGATCGAATTGTGCAAAGAACATGTTTAAGACATTGATATACAATGTATGGATATGTTTCTTTTAACTTAATATTTAAGAGCTAAATCACTTACGTGCATGATTTACAATTATCTTCTTAAAAATTAATTCGAGGAATGAAGTCTCTAGTTATATTTAGCCCAAAACATAAAGTACACTCTTTTCAGAACCGTTGTCAACAATACTATAGTATCACAGTATGTTAAACATCAAGATATACTACTAAATTTGTCATTAAAAATTGCCATCAATCTTCATGCATTCATTACTCCTGTTTATATCTATTCTAGAAAGATTTAAAAGATTGTTCTATTTAGTTGTACTCTATATACATGTATGTAAACTAAAAAGTAGTATTTTTGTACTATTGTCCTTAAAAAATATTTCTGAATTCCAATTTAATTGAATGAGAAGCTTTTGAGTGTGCATGCGTGTGTGGAAATGATGCTACATGTAATTAAATTAATTTTCTTGTGTTCTTTAATTTCTCAAGAGTTCACATTCATAAACGCCGAGCAGGAAGGAATATTTACATTTATGTGCATATTTATCTCACATGGAAGTATTAAATTTTATATTTGCCAGCTGAAGAGTTTTATTCTTTCCTGTTTGCAGTTTTTTCTGAATAGAAATATGTGGGGATTGGAATCATAACCCTTTGATCTTAAGAATTTTGAATCATGTTCCAGTTCGGGAAAGCAGTTTACTTTGTACGAGGGACTTGGAGGCAAGAGACAGTAAGAAGGCTAGTAGATATATTATTCTTAAAAAAATTAAAATAAGTTCTACCTTTCATCTTTTAAGTTATGCAAGTGTTTGACACAACGATGAGAGGGAAGAATAAGGTTTTTCGAACAAAGTAAGCATAGATTTTAACAAAAATCACTTTTCGTTTATTATTCTGAAGAATTATTGCATTTTGTCCTCGGTAGCCTCAGGGGTAAAAATTTTGGTGAAGTTTCTTTTTACATTCTAGATATTAACAACTAAAAGTCTCTACGAATCGTTGTATTGGTTTTAGTCATCATAAAAAGACATTCGTCTCCACAGAAAATTTCTGTACAAGTCCTTTGACTTTTGACCTAAAGAATGTGTCTAGCGAAAAGAAACATAATGGTAGCCTAAGGGGATAAAATTTTGGTGAAGTTTCTTTTTACATTCTAGAATTTAACAATTAAAAGTCTCTACGAATCGTTGTATTGGTTTTAGTCATCATAAAAAGACATTCGTCTCCACAGAAAATTTCTGTACAAGTCCCTTGACTTTTGACCTAAAGAATGTGTCTAGCGAAAGGAAACATAGTGGTCTTGACTTTGCAACAGTCCTTTTAGTTTCTAACAGATTTTATTTTTAAATGGTTGAAAGTAAACACCTGTTATCTAATTATAAATAGCCTGTAAATAATTAAGTGCATATCAGGGCTCTACTTCCTCATTTCATTTTTTGCAAGTCCCACCTGACAAGGGAAGCATGAAAAGAGTAACTGCCAGAATTTTAAAAACAATTTCAATACTTGATATTAATAAAAGTTAGCCATTTGTTGAGCTGAAAATTTAAATCAGCACCGAATAGATAAAAAAAAACTGTAGATTTTTTTCGGGATGAGGAGGGAGTTGGGGGAATGGGTGTATAGGTACGGACATCACTAAACTTGATTGTGGTTTGGAGTTCTTCATTTTATCCTCGTATATGTATTTGTAAACTAGTTGACATCTGTTGCAAATATATGTGCCCCCCCAAAAAAATAGATAAATAAATAAGTATAAAAAGAAATTATTTTTCTTTCTTTTCATTCAAAAAAAAGTTAAAATTATTTGTATTTTCTCAGTAGATTGTTTTTAAAGAAAAAGGAAGTAATCCTTAAATCTCCCCACAATGAACCAATGAATACTGTAAACCAGTTTTTACTCGTCAGAACTTAATTTTCGTGTAAATACGCTAGAAAGTGTGCTCACGAAAGTATCATTCTCGTATAGATTAGGCCTTCAATTCGACATTTAGATATATAGACGACGTACGAGGGTTGTTCAATAAATAATTTCCTGAACTGTATGACATACTATACAGATATCATATGACATTAAACATGACTTTCTCTCATTATTGAATCTTTAATGAATTAATAAGTTTATGTGACCACTTTTCATCACTTAGTTTCATCGTGAGAAGCTTGGAAACAAAGGCTATTCGAGACACTGCATCATAAATGAATGGTAAAAAATCAGTAAACTATAGTGAAAATAAAAGCTTCATTAAAGCTGCTGTAAAACCTGTTAAAAATTCCAAAGAAATATTCACTGAAATATGTGACATTTACAGCAACCAATGCCTGTTTTATAGACAAATGAGCAGGTGGATTTCAATGATAAAAAATTATATAATGGGCATCAAAAATGGGTACCGTCCTTGCCAACAAAAATTATAAGTACTGTTTGCCAAATTTCAACAAATAATATATCGGGAGTAGTTTACACTGTTTTTAAGAAACGTTTGAAAGTAAAAAAGCTTAGTACTCAAAGGTCACCCTATATTTTGAAAAATGAGTGAAAACGACAGCGTGTACGAATGTCTTAACAATTCTTTTAAAATATTAGTAATTGTAGTTATCCACGTTTGTTTGATATTCAAACAGATAATGGAACATGAATCTATTGCTTAAAAACCTCAAAACAAAATTTACCACAAGATGTACTTGATAAAAAACAGCGAAGGTCTGACAAGAGCAAAGATATGCAAGATCACAAACCCAGATTTATATGCAATTTTCTTAAATATTAGTGGTATTGTTGTTCAAAGTCGTATTCGATGAGACAGTTTAATTTCTGGGGGTACCTGTAAAGTGCGAAACGAAATAGAAACGAAACGAAACGAAATCTGCCGAAACGAAACGAAATCTACCGAAACGAAACGAAATCACGACGAAACGAAACGAAACCTGCCGAAACGAAACGAAACAAAACTATGAAAATGTTTGGGGTTTTTTCAAATCAAGGTACATGTATATAATTATATATGTGTAACTGCATGTGAACTTTTTTTTAAAATCAAATAAAATTTATATACACATGTATATATATAAAATTATATATAGTTCAAGCACTTGTTGATATAAAATTTTAGATTACTGATAAATTATGCTCCCTTCTCAGTCTAATGATGTATTTTATTGCAAACCACTCATTTCTTTTTCGAAAAATACCTCGATAAAAATAGGATTGTATGTACGTAGAAAGGATACACAAGATTCCGGTTGTAGTTACATGTATAACTGAACAATAAAACCAGACACCTCGGAATCGATTACTAAATACTCTAAGTCGCTGGTTTATCCTATGTTTTAAGACATTCGCAATACAACAGTACAGTGACTTTATTTCGACCCGTACATAAACGAACCTTTACATATAACAACATCAATTTTGATAGATATATTGTATCTAGATAAATAAGGACTGAAAATAAGAGTAAGATATAAAAATTGGAAAATACTGCACATATTGAAATTATACATGCATAGTACGCTCGTGCATATTTGCAGCTGGTAAACATGTAAATACATCATTAGACTGAGAAGGGAGCATAATTTATCAATAATCTAAAATTTTATATTAACAAGTGCTTGAACTATATATATATATATACATGTGTATATAAATTTTATTTGATTAAAAAAAAAGTTCACATGCAGTTACACATATATAATTATATACGTGTACCTTGATTTGAAAAAAAAAAACCCAAACATTTTCATAGTTTTGTTTCGTTTCGTTTCGGCAGGTTTCGTTTCGTTTCGTCGTGATTTCGTTTCGTTTCGGTAGGTTTCGTTTCGTTTCGGTAGATTTCGTTTCGTTTCGGCAGATTTCGTTTCGTTTCGGCAGATTTCGTTTCGTTTCGTTTCTATTTCGTTTCGCACTTTACAGGTACCCAATTTCTGGAGGAGTCTAGAAAGCAATATTTTTGCAAAAAAATCGAAAGGTTTGTTAGAGGAGGGACCCAGAATCAGGAATCCACTACATTAAATTTCTCCATGACAGCGTCCAAACCCGCACGTTCTGAAGAGTAAAGGGGTTTTCGGGATAAACAGAGAATTAATGTTTTTTCACATTAACAAAAATTCGCCAGATCTGTCGACTTTTGACTTGTTTTTACATCTATCAGAAGGAAGAAACAAGTCCAGGAAACCATAGGTATCTGCCATTTTCCAGTATACTAAGGGACATACCTAAAAATAAGTTCTAAAAACAGTAACCTATATTCGTGAAAATTTTGTCTCGCTAATAAGGAGTTAATGTCTACTAGTACCTCGTGAATATAAGGTGTCATGATCTACAGTAAGCTTACAATGTCAATCTCGTCTTTAAATGTCAAAATTTGTAGAGTTTTATTGTTGTGTTTAAAAGTATTTAATATTTTCTTTATTTGAAATATACTTCCTTAAGTCAATTGGTGATGCTGTAGATCTCAAAATATTTTAATCTCTAGTTCTATCTTCAAAAGCAATCATAAATAGCCGACCTATATTTATACATAATACGCAGGAAAAATCTAATTACCCAGGAAGAACACATTTCCTAGAAAATCAATTCACAGGACAAGATAATTTCGGTGTACTTATTAAAAAATAATTTGCTATTATAAAGATGAATTGAGATATTACATGTGTATATGGAATTTCCTAAATATGATCTTTTGACATTTTGGCTCAAGCCGCAGGATATCCGCTCTTATGCGCACTTCTGAATGAACAACAGCAGACGAGAGTTGCACGCTCCTTTTCATCGTCATGACGCAGCTGCATGCTTCAAGCAAGCCGCGGATTTAGGTTCCCTTGTTTTTTTTTTAATTTGTGTGTTTAATTTCGTAAGATTGGGAATATAGAAATCGACATGAAGGCGCCATGAAGCATGTCTTCCCATAAGAAGAAGTTGGAGAGACAAAAAGTGATACGAAAGTAAGTAGCTCTTATAAATAAACAAGGCTAGTTAGATACTTAAGATTTTTTAATGCATTTAGAGAGGCATTCCTGGCTAATTTTATGCGAATCTTGTTATCGTTGTCTGCCTGTCTCTTGTAAACTCTCGGATGCTTTATTTAATGTAATTTGCTACCGTACACCTGTTGTATACTCCAAGAAAGTTTATTGTCTGCTTTAGAGGTTTGCCAATAAATATTTATTCACGACGTAATTGTTTCTTGTTATCTACATAGTTTCTACAGTAACATTTACAAAAGTCTTGTTGTTTACCTCTCACTTTATCCTACAGGGTATTGCAGGCCATTTTATAATTATGTATGAAAAGAAAGATGAATTAATTCTCGCCAAAATCTGTTAAATCACATCCGTTAAATTGTATGAAAATGGCTGCTGATATATTTGTTTATTTAAGTAACATTTTTAAATTCTTGCGATGATCAAAATAATTTGAATTTACTGGAGACGGAAAACTGACAAATCTGATTAGAAAAAGTAACATGATAAAATGGTAAAAGCTCACTGGATTAGCAGTGAGTATCGGCTACATGAACAGATTCCATGTTTACACGTGTGCTTCCAATAACCAACGTACGTTCACTACTGTTTTCGTTCTTATTGATTATCAGCTCTAAAGAAGTCAAATGAAGTAAAAATGTTACTGTTTTCTATTTCAGCTCTATCACAGATTAATTTATTACATATAAATATTGTATTTCTATTTGTTTATTGTCATTTATATTCAATAAATGAACATTTTATCTTTATTGTTCAAAGAGCTGTTCTCCCTCTAACTATGAGTTGAAGGAAGACAGCCATAAATATATTATTACCGTACGATTGTCAACAAATACAATCTGTCATGGAGTCGGATCTCTCTTTTTCATTTTAATTGTTTGGCCATTAGTTAAACACTAAATTGTCTATTGATTTTCCCGTTTGTTTAATCATGACAAGGAGCACACGGCGGGTGTGACCAGTTGACAGGGGGTGCTCACTTCTCCATGGCACCTGATCCCACTACCAAGGTTATAGAGGTCCGTGCTTGCTCTACTCCCGATTTGCATTGTGTCGATGGCCTTTGGAGCTTTAATATTGTTCTTTATCGCCATATTTTATTCCCCTCTTTGAATATCTCTTTATAGCATGGGTGGGATGATATCAATCGAGTGTAGTGGAATTACTTAAATGTAATTAAAAAACTATAGACACTGACATTTCGATAATATGCATATGTACTATGACGCAGACGTTACAGAGGATTTATTGTACAGTTAAATTGTAAAGGAGAAATAAAAGAATGCAGCAGAGTCCTGTTGATAAAGTATATTATCCACGCAGTTAAGATAAAGGACTCACTAGCTTTTGTGGCTTCTTTCCTTGCATTAGTATTATTTGCTCCACCTAAATGTCGCCAATCTAACGACATTTAATTCAAACAAGACCCATCTGTAATCCTCAGCTGTCGCAGAATTGTAAATAAAAAAGGCTATTGTTCTTCAAGGAAACTACGAAAGTAAAAACTCGTGTACTTAAATAGCTTTACAATGTGAGCCTTATCTCCCTGTAAATTCAATTCAATACTGAAGCACTAAACTAATATAAGGGACAGTATGTTGGAAAATTTTTGCAATATGATACATTGCAATCCTATCTTAGAGCATGTAATAAGTTGTGGACTTTTATTGGATAAGGACGCAACTCATTTTTTAGTTGATAATTGGGGGCATAATGTATTGTTAACTAATCACAAATGGAAAGACAAACGTTTGTCATATAGTTTAAATCAACTTTTAAATTTTTTTTATTTATCCTTAATATCTGCAATAGAATTTATATTTGAATTGTGGATTTTTATTCATGATACTATTTTTACCTGCAAACGATATTCTTATATTGTTAACCAGGTACTTGGTTCTCGTTCCAGACATAGCGAAGACTACACCTATTTCTGCGGCTACTGCAGTGTAGGTTCTGACTGTTTTGAAGACGCTGTGCATCACGTGATCAATTTTCATGGAGAATCTGAAGTCAAAATAAGGAAAAGGACATTTAATGAGAATAACCAACACTTTGAGCAACACTTCAAGCAGTGGAACATTATCCCGCGGGATGAGGCTGACAAAGGATTCAAGGTTAAAGTTAACAGTGACAGCGAACAAATTAGTCTGACCAAAGAATAATGAACTGCAAGACCACGCCCACTTGACAAAATAGAATCTTGTGTTATTTTTCTTTAAATATTTCATATATTGTTTAGCCTTGATTTTGGAAGCTGGTGTTTAATTAAGAATGGCCTTCCAATGTGTTGCTAAAACTCATTTGTGGACCTGAAGACCCCATTTGCTCTTGCTATGGTCTCTACACGAATCTTTTTGTGTTGTATTTGTATAGTTATGTGTCTTAACCTGTTTCATAAATGTATCTGTCAATTAAAGAGTAAATCTTTACCCAAAGGAAAGTAAAACTTGTCACCCAGTTATCACATGGGATTGACGAGAACATGGGAAACACTGATGAAAGAGCATTTTCAAGTAATTTCTTGGTATTGGCAATCCTTTGGCATGCACTGTGCATTTGCTTAAATCGATAAAGCGCTACCTAGACAAGAAATTAAACTTTTAGTTTCATTTTTAAAGGAAAGAGTAACAGTAAAATGTTGAATCACTGTATACCATACCCTGATTATGTTCAAGTATAGTTGTATTTGTTTTTAAACAATCACGGTGACAAAGTATAACTTGTATTCAGTATTGGTAGATTATAAATTTCCTAAATCAAACGTAAGGTGGTGTATTATAACTGCATATGTATTTTAATGAAGAAAAAACCCTGACATATAAGTGATTTTTTCCTTAATAAAAGGAAGAGAAATTATTAACCTTTTATAAGTCAAGAACCAAGTTTGATGAAAAATTAAATTGATTTCAGTAAAAAGAACATTTCGATTGTATTTTCTGAAACGGAAATAAACCAAAGGATGGGCTTAAAGACAATTTTTATAATAGCTTTTACAGGAATACATCCCGAGTGTGAACCCTTGAACAAGTGAGCATAAACCACCAGCCTTGGTACGATAAGAGGCCCAGAATATTAGTTAGGAACTCGTGTTTACAAGCCAGAAAGTTATAATTCTAAATGAAATTTTCACAACTTTTGGATTCCAAGATTTTGTCCGTTGATTTACAACGATTGTTTTCAACACATAAAGAGCAGGATGGAATGTAAAAGTATTAGCAATCTAATTAAATGCACCAGCATTGCACTTGAACTTTCTTAAGGGTAAAACTAATGAAGTTTCTAAGTAAGTGAGAATCGAGATGTTTTCGACATTTATATGGAAGTTGAAGGTTCATCTTAAGCTGAAACCAAAAATTTTATTTTACAAAGAAATGAGACAAACAGTGAAAAATTAAAAAAAAACCTATTTAACATCGCATAGTAAAACTGCTTTTGTTTGCAAATTAAGCTTCAATATGCAGGTAATAAACACCATATAGATGATCGGAATACCTGGTTCATGATCCCGTTACAAGGTTATTGAGCTTGCGTTAGTAAGAATAGCTACATGGTCGATACAATGACCTTGTCAGCAAATACAATTTATCATTGAGTCAAATGCTGACTGACGTTTTTCATACCAATTGTTAGTCCATTATTTATACACTAAATTGACGAAGATTTTTCCGTTATTTCACGATCATGACAATGAGCACACAGCGGGTGTGACCGATCAGCAGGGGATGCTCACTCCTCCATGGCACCTGATCCCACCTCTGATGTTTCGGAGGTCCGTGTTTGCTCTGCTCCTATTTTGTATTGTTTTATGGACTTTGATATTGAATACTGTTCGTTATCTCCATATTCTTCATGTATCAGTCTCAGTTGTCAGTAGCAATGAAAATCGTTCAGTGAGTCCTTCAACATCCGATATATCACAATAGATGAAGACGTAGTTTACTTTTCACTAAAACTCATAATTGCAAAAACCGTTTGCATTTTCCTGCAGGCGTCGCAAGGGAATTCAATTTCAAAGTAAGCATGGTCGCTACTCATGAAGCGTTTTTGGTGCAACGTAATATATTTTAAAGTTGATAATTAATTTAACTTAATCAATATTTTAATATGTAAAGTCAGATTACCTAATTGAATTAGACATCATGCATGACCTATATAAGTCCACTCAAAGTTGAGAATTCCAACTTAAAAGATGGAAATCCCAAATGAACTATAAAGTTGGTAAATCCAGCTTTTATCTTGGCTTTTCCAACTTTAAAGTATGTAATTCTAACTATTATCTGGACTTTTCCAACATAAAAATTGGCTTCTCCAACTTCAAAGTTGGTAATCCCAACTTCAAAGCACGTGGACATTCTAATTGAAATCTTGACTTTACAACTTAAGTAATGATTTTTCCATTTTTTTAATAGCTTTTCTAGCCTTTTTCGTTTTTTCCATACATTTTAAATCATTGCCAACCCTATAAATGCAAACTTGATACACTGAAACGAATTGGTAAGCAATAACTAGCAATCTGTATCAATTATATTTCGAGTAAAAAAAGACCTTATATTTCTTTTGGTCCATCATGTAATTTTATAGATAATTCCAACTCCGATGAAAGGAGTTCAACCAAGTCTGCTCATGAGATCAGACATAAAATTTTATTTTGTTTTTGAGACTGTAATGATAACATTTCTTTGTAGGTGTTTGATAAATACATGGAGGATGTATCATCACCATATTAATTTTTCTGTTAGAAAGACACGAGCTAAATGTATTAATTCTGTTTATGAAAACACGATAACCGCCCCCCTCTTTTATCACTATAATATCGTTCTTTCCATTGAAGTTACATGTATAAAACGGCAATCCGAATAACACTGAAAAGTATCTGAATATATGCAAAAAAAAAAAAAAAAAAAAAACGAACAGAGATTGTGAAGCCAAGATTAAAGTTGGAAAAGTTAAGTCAAATTAAAGTTGGAATTTCTAATTTTAGAATAGGAAAAGCCAGGCTTGAAGTTGGAGAAGTCAAGATTAAAGTTGGAAATGCCAAGATAAAAGCTAGAATATCCCAGATAAAAATAGGTAAAGCCAAGATTAAAGTTGGAATTACCAATTTTGAAGTTGTAAAAGTCAAAATTAAAGTTGGAATAAACAACTTTCAAAGTTGGAATTTCCATTTTTAAAATAGGAAAATCCAAGGTTTAAGTTGACAAAGCCAATATTGAAGTTGTAATTCACAAGAATAAAGTTGGAATGGAATTACTATTGGCAAGATTAAATTTAGGAAAGAACTGCTTCACTACCCAAATCACTGAAAAGGTCTTTGGTTTTGATATCCATGTAAAAGAGTTTCACGCTGAACAGTGTTCAGATGGATTGAGAAATATTTTTTTTTTTTTGATTGTCAAAAAATTCCAGTCGAACTGGTAGATCAAATTCTGCATAGATATACTTAAAATTGTCAATGTTTTGAGCAACAAAGCATCTTTGAATTCCATTTTTACAGTGAGAGAAATTGCGAAGACTCTAAACATTTTATTATCATACTAAGATTTTATTGAGTTCTTATTTGTAAGGAAAAAAATCTAAAATGTTTTTATTACATGAGAATATTATTTCCTTGCGATTACTTTTAAAAGAGAAAACATGTGCCAACTAGATATGTTTGTGAAACACTGATGCCCCTGTATGGCAGCTTAAATTATAATGAGGGTTGAAGTGTCTCAAAATTAATGCAAATCAAACTCTGAAGTCAAGGTCAAAAGTCAAAATTTGGTATCCAAATGAAGGTCTTGTCACGAGGAATACAATAGTAAAATATGAAAATCCTAGTACTAACTGTTTAAAAGTTATGGCCAAAGTTCAAGTTTTTTTTTTTTTTTAAAGTGGATCAAGGTCAAAAGATATTAAACCCATCGGAAGGTCTTGTCACAAAGATTACACCTATGAAATATGAAAGCCATATAGCCCCATCCACTCAATAGTTATGGGCAAGGTTATAAAGTTTTTGTAGTCAAACAGAAAGACAAACGGGGGAACAGACATGACAACAACAATATATCCCCGAATCTTCGATTATGGGGGCATAATGATCTACAAAGAATAAATTTTAAAAAAGATGATATATTTGATGGCTGTCAAAACATAGGTTACTTTTTAGTGGAACCCGAAAATGTCGCCTTATTATTGAGACGAAAAGCTAGGTCGACGTCTCCAAACATGTTGCCTTTATATATACAGGTTTATTCCTATAGATATTAGGTCCGGTGTGTACAGTTTTTATGTTAAATTGTAAACATTGCATTGGGGAAATTTCAGCAGCTTTCTAAAAAGTAACTCCAAAAAATGGTCCTGGGGCTATTTTTACGCCCCTTTAATCAAAGATTCAGGGGTAAACTTTAGTATAATTTTTACCCTGTCCTTCTGTCTGTTTGACTGTTTGTTTGTACGCGAAACTTTGACCTTGGCCATAATTTTTGAGATGGTGGGGCTTTTATATTTCACTAGTATATTGTATGTGATAAGACCTTTCTTTGTGTACCACCAAAATTGAACTCAGGACCTTGGAGTCTGACCCACATTTACCAAAAGTTTCCACACATCAACCTTGGCCATAACTTTTGAACAGTTGGTGCTAATGCTTTCATACTTCAATGTGTATTCATTGTGAAAAGACCTTTCAATTAGTTAAAATATTTTTGACTGTTTGGCCTTGACTTTGAAGTTTGATCCACTTTTTAAAAAAATCTTGGTTATAACTTTTGAACAGTTAACACTAGGGTTTTCATAATGCACAGGTGTATTTCTTGTGACAAGACTTTCTTTTGGATACCAACAATTTCGACCTTTGTGTTTGGAGTTTGACTTGTGTTTGAAAAACTTCAACCCTTGCCATAAGCTGCCATACGGGGACATAGGTGTTTCATAAACATATCTTGTTCTTGTTTGAAAACGCTGCCGTAAATAAGCATAGATATGTAAAGTGATTTTTCTAAAAGTAATTAAGTCTTCTTTTGATTGTTTTCTTGAGCTCTTGGAATAAATAAAACATCTCACAATAACTTAGATCTAACGAATACGTACGTGTATGATGGAAAGGCTGTAAATCAGAGGTTTTTAACAATTCTTGGATCTGTAGATTTCTGGTTTATCTGTCTGAATTTGTCAACCGTAGAAAAACAGTTCTGAAACTACTTTCTGTACATTAATATTCTGTGTAAAAGTTAAGATATATCTTTAATAAATATCATGTGTCCATTCTAAGGTAAGAAGTAAAACACGGTCATGTCTGTTAAATGAATTTAAAAAAGATAAGTATACCTGAATACAGCCATCTTTTGCTTTTGAAGAGTTACTTGGAATTTCGGTGGGTATATAATTTGCACTCTTGTATTATCCGACTTATAATTCTATTCGAATTTCTATAAATCATAATTCATTCAAAAACTTTTTAGCAAAATGTTGTCCTAAAAAGTCCTCTTGTTTGTATGATGTCATAGAAGTGATAAAAAATTCCCAATCGTAATTTGTTTTAATTCAAAATAATTATCCTAGCATCACGAGTGAGATATTTCAGATAAAAATTTTGATTTTTCTCTTTGATTCTGCCATGTTGCACGAAATCATGTACAGTGATTACCTTCATACTTTTTTTGTCTTAATACACTGAAGTCACGAATCGCCATAAATGCATGTAATACTGGTACTTACATTGACTGGGGGCTCAAATCGGATGAAACCTTTAAATACGTGATGAATTTTGGTCTCTTTTCTGATTCTCTGTTTTGGTGCAGCATTACCAAGTTTAGAACAGAAACCCGCCGGGTGTTTAGGAGTTAAGTATGCCTGCATTTGGACCCCTGTTTCATGAATCTGTTTTTGCTTCACTGGCATCATGTACTTCATGTAAATCAGGCCAGGACATTCATCAATTAAAGCCACGACAACGAGTCATCAAGAGGTAAGTGATAAGAAAGGTAATTTTTTAAAAATATAATTTGTGGCATCTGTCACCCGCGTGGCACATGATTTCGTATTGAGGAGCGGAGTTTAATCTCACTGCTGGTCGTGGATGCCGATTTTCAGATACTTAGTATGTTCGTCTGAGTACAATTTGTACAAACTTGAATCTGCAGTTCTTGAGAATACTTCCTTTATTATGACATCACTTTCTTCATGTTCTCTGATTTTTGACACATTTAGAGGGGGACCATATGGAAGGGAATTACCGCCAAAAGTCTATGTATCTTGCTTTTATTCTTATTCTGCCTACTTCTTTATGCTTTGTTATTATATTGTTATTATATGTCACTTTATTGTTTTCATATTCGTCTTTATTACATTTCACTTTGACTTTTATCATTCTTCATTTTGTCTTTACTTCTATGTTGCTTTATTCTTGTAAATTCATTCTTCTTTCTTTTAAACTTAAACAGTTTCTTTAATAAATTATTAGCATTATCTCTACTACGAATGTTAATTCAATCACGCTAACAATGAAGCATATTCAATGAAGACGAATGGAAGTTGTCTACCTCAAACCGTCAAAATTTAGTGCGGTATTATAACGCTAGGTGGCGTGGTGTTCGCTACGAGTGTTGGTAAAACTAGGTAAGCAAACCCGGGTCGGGTTATTTGAAATTCTTCAATACGCCTTAAGTAATACTTCTGAAGGCCGGATCCGATCTCCTGATCCAATGATGGAAACTCCATAATTATTTTCTCTGGGCACACAAGAATAGCGGCCTCTTTTTCAGACATAGCTTTATACTATACTATGTTCATTTAAAGGTCGACTCACTTTTTGTAAGAGTATGGGTCAATTAAGTAAATGTAGTACGTATAGTAGGAAGAAAATTTAAATTTGATTCTAAAGAAGTTGAATCTAACTCAAAACCCACCACGCCCCCGAAATAGGATTTCATTGGCGTCTGAAGCTAATTGAAAGTTAGGGGGGGGGGGGTAAGTATTTAAGAATTTTTTTAGACCTTCAAAAAAAAAAGAAGAAAAAAAGAGGTCCATTTTCCAAACACAAAAATCCTATTTCGAGAGGAGGGGTGGGGTGGGGGTGGGTTGAACGTTCGAACTCCAGTGCCAATTTTTTTTCCCAAATACCACCACTTTCCCCATTTTATACCTTTACTGCATCGTGTCCATGGAAAGGGGGGGGGGGGGGGGGGGGGGCTAAAGCTACGCAGGAATGTTCAATGTCTACACTAAGTCTATCTTTGGAAAGAAGTGGGGGTTAAGCCCCCCCCCCCCCTTCCCCGGTTCCGACGCCTAAGTATTTTCAAGTTTGGACAATTTCCTGGGGTTTATTTTGCGCTTGTCAGATGTTTTCAGCCGGGTAGCTTGAATATTTATTCTCTTGTTGCCCCCCTCCCGACTTTCAAAAACAATGCTACGTCACTGTTCTCTCGCCTGAAAAATATAACTCTACTAAAGTTATTTGTTGGATATTTGAATTACAGTTTAATTGTTATAAAAATGTTACAGATTTTAAAACTAGTTAACCCTGATAAATTGGGTTGTTTTTCAGAACCTTCCACTGAACTGAACTTTATTTCACGACAGATAGTAACTGCTTATGCGCGTGATTCTAGGGACAGGGCTTTGCAAAGGATTGAGGAGCGTTATGGGTAGGCAGGCGCGGATCCAGAATTTTTTTCCAGGGGGAGGGGGGGGGGGCAACCCAGTCAAACAAAAAATCCAATCCCAGAAATTTCTTGACAAGCATAAAGAGAAGAAAAAAACCTAAACTTGCTCAAACGTCAAAATTCTATTTCATGGGGGGGGGGGGGTATCTTTTTTCCTTGTTTTAGTAACCTTGTTAATTCGAAGGGGTCCTAACCCCCCACCCCCACCCCCCATCTAGATCCGCGCATGGAAGGCTAAGTCGGAGCCAGACTACATGCACCCAGGCATACTAGAAACACCCCGGTCTTTTTTTGTGCGTTAATATTTTATACTTAAATAGCATTGTATAATTTCCTTTTCGAGAATTTTTCACTCAAATGGAGAAACCACCTCTTGCCGGTGGAGAGCTGCAAATTTGTCCTATATACTCGGTACTTATAGCCATCGAGCAGTGAGAGATCTTTTTTCGTGCCAGCACCTACTGCGACACGGGACCTCGGATAATACGGTCTAGATCTCATCCGAAGGACCGAACTCCACATCCTATAGTCGGATTCGAACCCACGACGTATTACTACTGTATTTCGTGACTCTATAAAGAGCAGACGCCGTAACCACAGTGCCACGCTGGCGACTGCATCCAAGAGAGAGAGAGAGAGAGAGTCAGTATCCATATGTACTCGTGAAGATTATCTATGTTTAACTAAATGGTTAAAATGATTTAATTAAAAAACACTATTAAAATGATATTATTTTAATTTTATTCATATAGAACCTATATACTAGTATATAGGTCCATGATAGAACGGATAACTTTTCTTCAAAAACTGAAAACGTTAGTATATATAAACATTGTTTTACGATTTAAAAAAACTATTCGGGGTAAGGGTTGCTAGAAATGGGGACGAATTGCTATATATAGCGAGATTTCCCACGGAAGACTATATTGAAACTTCTCCGGGGGAGTCCCAATGTATAGTCTTCCGCAGGAAGCATCACTATGAAGTCAGTCTTCCAGGGGAAATCTTACCATCTAGCGAGACTTCCGAGGGAATGGCATGTATCGGGTACATACCTGAACTAATAACAAACATCAGTCTTTTAAAAATTTAAGTTTGATTAATAAAGTATTAAGACAGAAAATTGAAAAAACTGAATAATGGCCCGGGTTTGCTTACCTAATTTTACCAACATTCTTAGCGAACACCCCTGCCACCTAGCGTTATAATGCGGCACTAAATTAAGACAACTTGTATTCGTCTTCATTGAATATGCTTCATTGTTTGCGTGATTGAGTTAACGTTCGTAATAGTTATAATTATTTAAGAAACTGTATCAATTTAAAAGAAAGTAAAATGAATTTAAAAGAATAAAGCAACATAGAAGTAAGGGCAAAATGAAGAAGGATAAAAGTCAAAGTGAAATGTAATAAAGATTTATGAAAACAATAAAGTGACATATAATTACAATAATAACAAAGCATAAAGAAGTAGGTTAAATGCAAAAGATACATAGACTTTAAAAAGAAGGATTATTGCGATAGGACCAAGGCTCTCTTTTGTGTCCAATTGCAAAATATACATGATTTAACACATCAAATGTTTTGGTGTGGCTGTGGGCCCCTACCCCGACCCCCCATTCAAGATTTTTGGATCCGCCACTTCATTTACCTATAAAATTTCCGTAAAAATTACGGTCCAACCAACATGCATGTTTGTAGTTTAGGGCCGAAATCACGATTTGAAAAAAAATGAATGTACATGTACACTATGTGCAAGAGCTTTTATATCAATCCTGTTTTAAAGAAGTTTCTTTAAATCCCAATACACGAATATATTTCCTATACTGATTACCTTTTGTTCTATGGCCATGATTTGAACTTTACATGACAACGCTTGGACATTAATATGATAAATCATGGTCTTGATTTTCTTGAGAAGATTTCTAACAGACTAGCAGAAAATTGCATGTACAAAGAAAATCAATAATTTTTGTTACCAGAAAGAAAAGTGAATTGATACATGTAATTAATTAGCACTACACGGAAAATGTAGAAGAATTTGACATGATAAGTTTTGAGTACCAATGATTTATTTTGTTCAAATCGTTAATTCTTTTATGCCGATTTTTTTATTTTTTATTTTTTTTTTTTGAGGAATTTGCCAATAAGTTTTATGCCAACTAGTTGACTGAAAGAATAGCAGAATCAGTTTTTTAAAATCTCTTTTATAATTTTTCAAAGTCGCATTTTCCTTCAGACTCCTCATACTTAACTCAGTAGCTGACATTGAATTCATGCAGTTTTATACATTATGTATACATTATGATTATGAACTTTGAGAATTGTAACAGAGGTTTTTGAGAATCGATATATTGCAGGCAAAGATTTTTACCTTGAACTTTTCTATAAAAAATATATCTTTTGTCCATAAAAAAAAAATAGTACATAATCATTCCTTGAACTTTGCATAAGACTTGCAATGAACAGCAGTTTTCATGGATAGGGGTCTTAGAAGTGTTGTTGCGTCAAAGTTTTGAAAGAATGATGCAAACAGATTTTCATTTTTTAAACTCGAACAATTAGAAAGTTAGAGGCTTACATACTTGTATTTCAATCAGGAATATTGATTTTACAAATATTCATTGTACAAAAATGCACGATTTTTGAAAATTGTGAAAGAGAATTCCCCCGAATCAATCTGATATGAACCCAACATCTTCAATTGCATCCATTATTTAAAAATTTAAAAAATTAACATATTTTTTTCTCTTTTCCAGGCGGAGTGATAAATACGAGTTCTACTGTTGTCACTGCAGTTACGGAGCTGATATCTTCAGTGATGCTATTTCACATGTCATACATAGCCACAGTCATTTAAAAATCAGACTTGGTAAAAAGTCTGAAGACACCACTGGGAATTCCCGATCACTGATTCATATCCGCCAATGGGATGTCATACCCCATCAAGTTCACTCTGAAGGACATATCATTAAACCCAATGATGAAACAGAAAATCTGGAAATCTGTGAACAATTTAACAAGTCTGAAATGACTTAGATATTGATTCTGTTATGGGAAATAACCCTTTTAACTGATTTAAAAAGAAAGATCCTTTTACAATTGTTTTATTATCTAAAAACATTTTTTTCTAAAATAAATTAAGATACATTGTACACCAGGAATGAGCTTCATACAAAAGATGAAAAAAGAAATGTACTATGTTTGATAGCCATAATGCTTAAAATTGATATCTTGACTTAGTTCAATTATGATGAAATCATGCATGTACTTTCATACAGAGAATTATTCTAACATGATAACAAATATTAAAAACAAGTTAGGCACTTCAAACACATCTTCTAACTGAACACAAAACTGAGCACTTTTTCAATGTTATATAATGAACATCAGCTGCCTTTGCTCTCTTTTGCCTCCTCTACATACATCTGCATGTTTAAGTATGGGGACGTGGTTGATTTAAGGGGCAAAATAGAAGGACTTTCCATCCTAGTTTCCTCTTCTGAGGCTTCTAACCAAGGGAAATCTTCTTCCACATTTTTATCGAACATTCTGGCTGCTGCGGACTCTTGTGTGGTTGCGTGGATCGTCCAGGTGCAGTCGGTAGGAAGGGATTTCAGTAGAGAGTCGGCCATGTTGATCTTCAGTAAGAATGACCTCAAGGACTGTTCCAGCTGGTACAGATATCTGTCTGTCTGTTAAAAGCAATGACAGGTAAATCAACTCATACACATTTGGCAATTTGTATATTAAGTATTGGTCTCTTGAGAAAATATATATCCCACAATTTCCCACTTGTGATGTATGTCTACTTCTTTAAATATTTATTAAAAATGTCACCTGTATAAAGAAATAACAATTAGCAAGGACAGTCATAACATTTTACATTGTTTTCACTATTAAAACTTAGGTGTTGATGCTATGCAATGAAATTAATTTCCAAATTAAGTTAAATTAGTTTTGTTTAATTTACCTGTTGTTGAGATACTGATGGCTTATTGATCTCCAGGATGAATTTTTCTACTGGCTGTGAATCACTATTACAAATCACTATTGCAACTTTTTCTAATTGACCATTGGTGTTGAATTCTGATAAACCATTAACTACCTAAACAAACATGAAAAAAGTATGATTGAATCATTAAAACAATTTTAAAATTCAGTATTAATATTTCAATAGATAAGACAAAATTATTTCTAAAATATTTCATAATGTAATTTATACAATAGTTGCTAAGGATATCATTTTTGAAAAATACATTTCATCATTCAAAGAGTGGAATTTCAGAGGACAAAAAAATTCTTTAGAAGAACAGAAGATAAATAAAACAAAATTAAAAAATATACACATGTACATGTACCTGAGTAATGTAACGATTGACCTCTGGATGAACACAGATTTGTACTGGGACGTTGTACTTCTTCCTTCTCTCAAACACACCAGCAGGGTAGAGCTCCCTGTCATACAGAATACTGTGGATGGCTACCTCTAGAAACTCACTCAAAATGTCCAGACCTATCTGTGTGACATCTGGTTCTGCCATTCCATTAAATTCCTTGATATGCAAGGGAAAGATTGCTTAATATATTACATACATTTATATAATATACATGTATTAGTAATTATAAGGACATGTATATCAGTGCTAAGAAAGAATGAAAATGCAACAGTTCAGACCAGGATTTAAATCCCTTCCTCCTTAAACACCACAGACTATACATGTACAAAGTGTACATACAGAAGCTGTACCAGTTGAGCAATACGTAATATTGCAATTACCTCGCAGTTATCTATCTTACTACCGCTAAGGAAGCTCTAAATCTCTTGGGCACATGACATTAGTGACAATCCAATGCAATGATTCGAACAATTTTATGCCGAAAGTACAATGTGTTGCCAAGGATTGAACTCAAAATACATGTAGTAGATTGACAAAAAAGAAAAGTTTAGAATATTTTATTAGCTTTAAGGTAAGTCACTCCTCAAATTTCTTATATCAAGGATTTTTTGAGAAGTATATTTTGGATAAGTACTCATAAAGTGTGACTCAAAATCGCAGGGAAAAAGGACGTCAGTGTGCGTCTTTCTTAGCTACGGTACAATCAAGACCTATTTGCACTTAAATTTTAACCCTTTAGTTTGTTACTTTTATACAATTATCTCTTATTATATTTTTTAGCTGTAACCATGGCAACAAATTTTTTGACTTTACGTAATAAAGTTTGAATAATATTTATCATTGATCAAATCTTGCAAATTAATGCGCGTAAATAATTATTTGACCTTTTTGCACTAAAATATAACATATTTTGGGTACTAGAAAAATAAATAGAGGATATTCAATGTTTTGTAGTTGAATATGGAATTTATTTCACGAGTGGGACAGGATTTTTGATATTTTCACGAGTGCGAAGCAATAAAATATAAAAAATCCTGTTTAAAAAATTTTTAAATATCCTTCCACCACAAAATAGTCCCTAATAAATCTTTTCTTTGAAGATTTTTGAGCAGTTTTTTTCTTTGATTGTTAAAAAATATACATTGTTGAATACAATTATTTTATAAAAATTGAATTTTAATAAATATTTTTTGAAGTTAGAGGTTCTGCGTGAACTTTTCTAAAAAGCTGACAAGTGACTTACCTTAAAATATGACAATTTTCAATGAAAATTTAATGAGAAGAGTCTGCTTAGTTAAAAATATCATTAAAAAAAATGTAACATTTTAGGATTAGCTCCTCTCAAAAATTGATTAGGCTGGTTCAGTGATTGTTTAGCAAAGTATTCCACCAGGATTTTTTACTTATCTGTCCCTATAAATTCTACAATGATTGATCTTGCATTGTATTCAAAAGCACATTTGCCCCCATCCAACAGAGTTCCGCTAAGTTAAGTAATCGCGATATCAAGTATTGGGCCACAATAAAAATATCGCACTGTCAAGTTCTTACAACAATGCCTTGGTAAGGAGAAAATTCAGACAGTGCACATACAATATAAAGAATTTTTCTCCAAATTAACTTTTGTTACTCAGTTGATGTAACGTCACACCATGGTTTCACAGTAAAATGAATGTTTACATGAAATGGAAGAAAGTGGGTATTGACAGCATTTGAGACGGTTTTGAAGCAAGTTTCAGAAGATGATATTTTATGTATTGATATCATATAATGCATTTCTTAATTTTCGTACAATAGCTAAGAGAATTTTTCAGTGTTTTTAGTAGAATCTTTTCTGATATTAATACACTGTACAGATTTTCTAGTTCATCTTGCATTCATCCTTCTTTATTACCTGATCAAACTGTATCGACCATATCTTAACGCCTACAAGCGAGGAATACGTCTGAAAGAAAAAATCACCCCCTCTGGCCTGGTTCTTTGTTTACAAGGAAGTACTCTTCGCCACATAATTGAATGTAGGAAACCGAGAATATGCAAGCTGCATAATTCCGGATTACCCACAATAAAGGCTGTTTTCTGTTTGGTTCCAGTCCTAAACCAGCAAGAAATGTAAATAAAGTAACTTTTTATGCCTCGTACTTGAAGAATCGGGGATATATATAAATTTTGTACTGTTTGTCTGTTCGTCTGTGTGTCTGCAAAATCTTAATTTATAGTCTTTTTCATAACTTTTGATTAGATGGGGCCATTGCTTTCATATTTCACAGGCGTATTCCTTGTGACAAGACTTTTCTTTGGGTACCACCAAATTTGACCTCTTGACCTTGGAGTTTGGCCCACTTTTCCAAAAAAAGATAATAAAAATTAATTGACCTTGATTATAACTTTCGAACAATTGGCGCTTTTAAGGCTTTCATATTTCACATGTGTATTCGTTATGACAAGACCTTTCAATTGGTAAAAATATTTTTTACCTTTACCATAGAGTTTGACCCATTTTGTAAAAACTTTAAGTTAACCTTGACCATAACTTTGGAAACGTACTAGAGATTTAAAATTTCACATGTTTATTCCTTGTGACAAGCTAACTTCCTCTTGATACCAACAAGTTTGACATTTTGACCTTGGAGTTTCGCTTGCGTTTGAGAAACTTCATTGTTTCATAAAAACATCTTGTTTGCCTGAATTTTTGATAGTAACTTTCGTCAAGGGAACGATATCACAAAACCTTGCCATTATGAAGATGCATGTAGATCGATATTGAATGGTATTTTATTTACGCTATTTATGACAACAAGGGTGCGGGTCATCTTAGAGTTTCATAAAAGAAGACACAAAATTTGGTCTATGTATCTGAGAGAAATATGAACTATATCTTAGGGAAAAAATACTAATGTTTTGAATTAAATGTGATTCATATTATAAATATTTATTCTATTCTATACACGTACGTAAATATGCACATAATAATCCGAAAAATTGTTTTTCTGTCCAGAGCAAGCATATATATATTACATGGATATTTAACACCTGTAGCAAAATTCGGAGAAACGGCAATTGCATTAAATGATGTCTGCAAGACTAATTAATCATGGTCTCAGACATAAAAAAGTAAAATGCAGTAAACCACAATATAGTTTTAAAAAACTCTGGTATTTTGTCATCAACTCTGTAGTAAGTGTGTCGGTCATAACGTTGACAACATACGATTAAGTTAGGTGTTTTGATTTATGTTCTTGGAGATATGCTGCGAACTGTAAACGAAAATGGTTTACTGCAGGTATTCTAGTCTGCAGTAACATTAACCTCGCCCTTGAAACAGTTTTCCTATGAGTCACTACTGTAGAATATAATTTTACGGTCCACTTATTTAAAAATAAATAGTACCTAGTAAACTTTTCCAGGAATATCTTTGATATAATTATAGTTTGTTAAAAATGTATTCAGGAACTTTTCTGATGTTGGTTCCTATATCTTTTCTAAAAGAATCACCAATAGGTTCCGAAGTATTCTTAAAACAAGTTCATTACACACTATTCATATAAAATGTAATAATTGTAATACAATGTAATAAGTATTCTGTTTACAATACAATTATTTCTGTTTACGATACTTCATAGTCTTTGAACACTTTTCTCTAGGAATTATGACAGGTACCCTATGTCGATAGCGAAATCGTTAACCTCAACATGTAAACCTTTATATGATATGATTTTCTCAAAGTCCGCAAATCCAGAATTTTTTTTAAGTATTAAGAACTTTTTTTTTAAATAAAAGCTTAACAAACATATTAATATCTATACATTTAAATTTATAGAAACTATGGTTTGGATTCCATTGCGCATTAATCATAAATATTCCTTTATACACAAATACATCTATTGTCTTAAATATAAAGAGAACAACCATTATTCTGTTAAAAATTCATTGAAACCATATAGAGAGAGAACAGAGCAAATACATACCTCTAAAACATCAGAGGTGGGATTGGGTGGCATTAAGGAGTAATCACCCCCTTTCCACCGGTTACACCTTCCCTTTGCTCCTTGTCAAGCTCAGGCAAACAGAAAAATCACGCAGAAAATTCAGTGAGTAAATATTGGCCTTACATAATTGGTGTGTACATGTATCAGTATTCAACTTAATGATAGATTGTATTTGCTGACACGGTCGTGGTACCGACCAAGGAAGTTGCAAAATAATGACTTTAAACGAGACTTGATATACAATGTATTTGTTTCATCAAAATGTTTGTCAACATCTTTCTTCGTTTTAGGGATTGTTCACGCATAAAGCATGATCTTGTGTATCAATATAACTTGAGACATACACACATATGCATGGGGGTGAAAGGGTATATTGCTTCACGAGTAAGAGTAAGACGATTGAAAAAAAAAATAAAATCATCATTTTTATCATAAATGTTATTGTTAGATTACCACAATTGTCCTTTTCTAGTAAAATATTAAAATATGAAACTCTGTAATACCTTTAATTTCAAGCTCATTGTGATATATCAATTCGACAATTGTTAACTGATATTACGTTGTAGGCCACACAGCAAGTATTTTTTTCTCATTATATCACAGCTGGAAATTCAAAGAGATTATTTGAAGACTTGATCTCCAAATTTTCAATGTTACACAGAACTACATGCAATATTTATATAATAGCTTTTATGAATCATTGTGTTTCGAGAATTGAGAATTCTAAACTTTCTTTAATGAGCGGAAGATGCCTTTATATAATGTTTTAAGAAAAAAGCAGAAATTTGTAATTTGTGATTTGTGTTCATATAATGAAATGAGAGATTTGTTCTCTTTATATAATTAAACTGATAGATATATATGAGAGAATTAATAATGTGTACATTTATGAATCATTGTGTTTCGAGAATTGAGAATTCTAAACTTTCTTTAATGAGCGGAAGATGCCTTTATATAATGTTTTAAGAAAAAAGCAGAAATTTGTAATTTGTGATTTGTGTTCATATAATGAAATGAGAGATTTGTTCTCTTTATATAATTAAACTGATACATATATATGAGAGAACTAATAATGTGTACATTATTTAAAGTATTTCATTAATATTTTGAATGTTTATTTTGATATCGTATATTTTTGAAAAAAAGATAGCATCTTTCATTATGATTGCATATTAAGCTTTTATTTTATATAAAAAAATATTCTGCTGCATATTTGATGATTGTCAAATGAGTCTTAGAAAAATAGCTCCTGTTTTTAGGGTATTATATTTACATTTCCAATAATTTTCCCCTATGATTCTTTACAAAATAGAATACAGTTCATTTTCTCATGAACTACCATAAATGAGCATGAATATGTCCATTGTTGGGTCATAATACTGCAGTCGACATCAAAAATATAGTGCAAGCTGTTTTGCTTTAAAAATGACAATTCAGTGGCGTAAATTTATGGCAATTCATCAGAAAAATAAAATAAATATAAGAAATGATTTTCACTTTTGAAGATTCATGAGGTTATGAACTACGATGCTTCACGCCAGCATATTTCATGAAGCGCGTTATGAATCTTCAAAAATGAAATTCATTTCTTAAATAATTTTAAATCAAAGCTATATATCAAAATATTTGGTTACCAAAAAATATACACACAAAATATAAAAACAAAAAGGATTAAATGTTAATTATTAATTTTCATATATTCAAAATGAGTACAACTGATGCTTTGAAAATATAAAAATATCAATAATAATAAAACTAAATAACAAGAACACAATGTGTCACCAAAAATATATAATTTAATTCATAAAATATATACTAGTACTAAAATCAATTCATATTTCATTAAATATGTGTCTAAAGAATTGTACCATTTCATTCACATATAACTTTTATATTAAGAAAAGATAATAGTCTACTTGTAAATAAAATATATTTTACTATACATATAATATAACCTATGCACAATGAGTGTGTTCCAGTTTTATACACTTGATAATTAAACAGAGAAGAATCAGTGTATTTTGAAAACAATTACATTCTGTTCTCTATTAAAGGATTTACCTATATTTACCTGCAATTGACCTGCTTCTTGTAAAAAAAAACATGATTTAACATTAATTTATGTCCTAGCCTAGTCTATTTTTTGATTGTCATCTTATAGACAATCAAAAAATACTATAATTTAAGTTTCACAACACATAAATGAACGAAAGAAAAGAGAACCGAGTAAACTTTGATGATATCTTAATTTTTTTCGTAAATTAAAATAAATGAATTTAAATTTTTAAATTGAAACTCTGATGCTCCTGTTTAACAGCCCATGGCAAGGTTTACGATACTTCATATTCTTTGAACACTCTTCTCTGGGAATTATGACAGGTACCCTATGTCGATAGCGAAATCGTTTTACTCAACATGTATACCTTTATATGATTCAATTTTCTCAAAGTCCACAAATCCATTTTTTTTTAAGTGATAAGAACCTCTTTTTAAATAAAAGCTTAACAAACATATCAATATCTATACATGTAAATTTATAAAAAAAAAATATGGTTTGGATTCCATTGCGCATTTATCATAAATATTCCTTTTTACACAAATGCAGCTATTGTCTTAAATATAAAGAGAACAAACATTATTCTGTTAAAATTTCATTGAAACCATATAAATCGAGAACAGAGCGAATACAGACCTCTAAAACATCAGTTAATATTGGTCTTATGTAATTGGTGTGTATCAGTATTCGACTTAATGATAGATTGTATTTGCTGACACGGACAGGGTATCGACCAAGAAAGTTGCAAAATAATGACTTTAAACGAGACTTGATATACATAGAGTGAGCATCCTCTGCTGACCGGTCACACCGGTCGTGTGCTACTTGTCATGATTGTAAAAATACGGGAAAATCCGTCCAAAATTCAGTGTGTAAATGATGGCCCGACAATAAGTATGAAAAACGTCAGTCAGCATTTGACTCAATGATAAATTGTATTTGTTGACAAGGCCATTGTAACGACCCTAGAACTTACAAAATGATGACATTAAAAGGGACTGCTGATAGTCTTGTTTCAGTACCTCGTTTGTTAATAATTTACTTATTTTTGAAAATTACTCATACATAGAAATGTTATTCTCAAACCTAAAATTGTTTAAAAGGTGCTAAAACTCGTAGGTCAAAAGTGCATTAAAGCTGGATTTAAAGGTGCATGGACACAGATTTGAAGTTAATATTTTCTGTATAATATCACGACTTATATATTTTAATAGCATTTCACACAAAAATATTATTTCATCTAAAAGTTATTAAAACCTCAAATTTTTAGACGGGTTTGATTGACATAGCCTCGCACTTTCACAAATTTTAATTCTATTCTTAAAGTGGCAATCTTGTGTATAAATATTAAATAATATTGAAATATTAAAGCCTTTACGATACATGTAGCTATTATCGTTTTAAAAAAGGAAGAAGTTTTTCGAAAACTTTGTCAAACTCAAACGTCAAGGTCGTACATGATCATATATATTTGCCTTTTCTTTTATTTTCATTTTTCTCATATCAAGCAACTTGATATAATTTGCTTGATAACATAACATAACAAAACGATTTTTAAGTATTTATCTTGATCGGAAAAATTCCTCTCTTGCAAAGATTTTTCTACACCAAATTTTTAAAAGTGTGCAAATTTGGAACAAGCACTCATCTCGATTTTTACAGATGCTTGCTAATTTTAAAGACAAAGCATTGTAGACTAGCACGTTATCCATATATTATCATAGAAAGGGTTTTAAAGTAATAACAGGTATTTGAATCAATTGATTAGACTGTACATATTTAAGGACCTTTATTTAAGAGAGTTGGCTCTCTTTGGTTATGGCATGAATATTACTGGTTTTTCTATTTTTTTCACTATTTTTCTTTCGCAAAAAGTGTTGTGATATCCGCTTATCACTTTAATTATAGTGCATGAGCATAAACTGGTCTTGTCTTAAATATTGCGTTTAAATGAGATCAAAACTGACAATTAACTGTACAGTTTAAAGGGGCATTAAAAAGGTCCTAGGCAGTTTCAGACCCTTTAATAATAATCCTCTCATTGTTTACGACTCGGTAATAACTTATTGTTTGCAAGCGTCTTTTAGATTTCAACCAAGTAAATATGCTCCCTATTAAAGTGATTATTATGATATCTCTGCAAGGATCTCAGAACGTTTCTGATGGGTTCGTAAATATCTATGTCCTCCCTATTTACTCATATCAATTTATACATGTCATTTGAAATTGAGTAGCGAGACAAAAATATTGCATGTAACTTAATTGAAATTATTTTATGTATCTGTTCATTCGATCAGAATGGAGATTCCTCACTGTCATATTTCTGCAGTTATTGAGAAATTAAGATGGAACTTTGAAATATCTAATTTCCATAGCGACACTACTGCGACGAAGTAAATGAGTTGAGCAATTTACTTCTATCCACAAATAGACAGTATTGCTCATACTTTATAAATCTTATTTGCTGATGTCTAAAATCCGCCCATACATTTTTGGTCTGTCATTTGCTTTACTTTGTACTATATTTATATAATGAATTATGCAAAACTGACGTTTATGTCCTTGCAGAGCTACTTATAAAACATTTCCGGATTCCGCATTGAGACAGTTTTTTTGCAGTGAAAATACGTGAAAGGTATACCAAAGAATACTATAATAATATTCTCTCCAAGTATATTATTGTATTGTTCCTGATCATAGAAGGACGTTTGTATGTTGTTTCTAGGATCTGTTTATTCGTCCAGTTGTTTTCTTTTGTATCAAATACGTAAAAAAAGTAAAAACTATGATTTTAAAATTCTCAAAGATTACTTCTGACCATTATAGATAATTTAGATGACTCTATATTCAGATAATATAGTGAATTTTAGTCTGGTGAAAGTTATTTTATTTATTTTCATTTTTAAATGTTCATTTTGAGACCCATTTCTGTATTTAAATGAAGATCTTATACAAAATTTATACCAAATTCTTATACTTGAGAAGAAAATAGTTGCTGTGGCTTAGATGTATAGACAACATATTCTCAACGATCAAGAGTAACTTCCATTCATATTTCGACTCGATATATCCCAGTGAATTTGATATGAAAGATATTTCAGAGTCTGACACATCTGTGTCATACCGGTATTTAGATATTTAATTCTAAAAGATGTTAATGGTAGCCTAACAGTAAAGCTTTATGATAAACATAATGAATTCAACTTTTCATTTGTCAGATTCCTTTATTTATGTAGCAATATACCCTTAACATCTGCATTTGGGGTTATGTCTCTCAGTTGATTCGATAGAATAAAGCAAAAGTTTTAACGAAAAACAATTTCTAAAACGAGCAAGCCTTAGCTACTGATAAACAAGCTGACGAGATATAAATATCAGCAGTATCGTTTAAGGTCATGATTTTGCAAATTCTATAGTCTGTTGCAAATGCCATCATTGAGTTAAATATTCTGACTGCCTTTTTTCATACAAATTGTTGTGACATCATTAACACTCTAAATTATCTATGGATTTATCCTGTTTCCCTACTGTTGGACCAGCGGGCTGGGAATGGTCATTCCTCCTTGGGATCTGGTCCCATCTCTGATATTTTACAGGACCATTTTTTCTCTGCATTGTAAATGTGTTATTTGAATAGATTTATGAGCTTGGATTCTCTTTGTTTTCGCCATATTTCATTTATTAAAAAAAGTAACAAGCGTCTATTTTGATCAATAAATAAGAACTAAGTAAAATTTCAAACCTGTAATTTATTTTAGACAAAATGCATCTTTTTTAAAATATGCATTCTGGTCTAAATGTAGATGCTTGAGTTTCTCGCTAACAACGTATACATATATGTGGTTTTAGGAGACCAGATATGCCAACAATCTGTTTGACTTTCCGGGATACTAATTTTGTCTCGTTATTCACAATTTTTATGTATTAAAGTAAAACAGAATTTATTTTTAAAAAACTTATACGTATCTTCTAAAGACACTAATGGTAATCTAACAACCAAGCTATATGATACACGTGATGACTTTAACTTTTCTATCGTCAACTTCCCTTACTTATGCAGCAATATTAGTATACCTTCATCATCTGCATACGGAGTATATATATCTCAGTTGATTCGATACGCAAGAGCATGCTCTACGTATGAACAATTTATAAAACTAGGTAAATTATTGACAAGCAAGTTGATGAAACAAGAATATCAGCAGTCTCGTTTAAAGTCATCATTTCGTAAGTTCTATGGTCGATACAATGACCTTGTCAGCAAATACAATTTATGATTGAGTCAAATGCTGACTGACGTTTTTCATACCAATTGTTAGTCCATTATTTATACACTGAATTGACGACGGATTTTTTCCGTTATTCCTGATCATGACAAGAAGCACACGGCGGGTGTGACCGGTCGGCAGGGGATGCTCACTCCTCCATGGCACCTGATCCCACCTCTGATGTTTCGGGGGTCCGTATTTGCTCTGCTCTTATTGCAGCCCGGAGGACCGGGCTGCTCTATACATATAAGTTTAAGTGTTGGTATATGGGGATTGGGGTGGGAGTAGTTATTCAAAATTAAAGGTTTTCTAAACATTGAAAAGATTGTTAATCAGAATGTTCTTTCCCTTTATAAATTACGAGATACATAATATATTTACTTCCATAAAGTGATTCTCTAAAAATAGATATGTTTTTCACATTTAATATATAAAGTTGTTTATCATTTACTATCGAAAAAACGACAGGTCCCCTTTTTTAGATCATCGAATTTTACTTCTCGCATAAAAACGTACTATGCACACTTCGTGTTTTATATTCTAAAATTGAAAATTAAATACATTTTTGAATATAGGTGATGCATGTGTCTACCTTCAATTTATATTTTATGCAGCCAACATTTACTCGAGGAATTGAAGTTTAAAATGGTATCGTTTTTGTTTGACATTTATCCGACTATAAGTTTTCCAAATATTCGCGACTATCGTCTCCATCAATTAGACGCATGCCTTTTCACACGTATCGAAGCGGTTTGATGATCAAAGGTCATTTCCATTGTTTACTTTATATATTTCCCGGGCGACAATTGATGGTTACATCAATGTTTTCTTGTTTTGTATTGTTTTATGGACTTTGAGATTGAATACTGTTCGTTATCTCCATATCCTTCTTCTTAGAGTCTTCAACTCGACATTTAAATATATGTACGACGTTTTTATCAATTGACAAAATTCTGACACATTTCTAATAAATTTGGATCATTTACTAGGAAAACAGTTCTGAAAACTCTGGGTTTTATGGCATATGTTTTATCTACAACTTTCAAATCGTCAACGTCATTTCCTTATGTGGGTACCTGCGTATGGTATTATCTCAAAGTTGATTTGATACGCAGGAGGAGGCTATTGACAAATAAGTTTATGATTGAAAGATGCATCATTTAAAGTCAGCATTTTACAAATTCTTTGGTCGATATAATGAACTTGTTAGCAGATATAAACTCTTTAAACTGACGCCTTTCATAAAAATTGTTATTATATCACAAAATTAAAGGAGGCTATTATTCTCACTGAATAGTATACAGATTTTCAAAATGACAACTTGCCCTAACTTCGTGTTTGTGTGGGGAGGGGGGGGGGTAGGTGACGAATGACACTTTTCTAAGTTAATTTTCTTCTGATAGATGAGGTCTGTAATTGAAAAATCTGTGTTTCTTTAAGACGACAGAATACAAATTCAATTACATTTACTTTGAAAATTTCAGGGGATCCAGGACCCCGTCTCTGGTTCCGCTTTTCTTTGACACAGACATATTAAATTTAAAAAAAACTTTTAAGTAGACATTTTCTTCTCAAGATCTTTCCTTTTTCTAAAGGAAATTTACTTAGAAAGAAACAACTCATGATTTTTCTCCTGTATATCATTTATTTTATCTTGTTAAAAAAGGTTGTCAATTCAAAAAAAGAAACAAGATGTGGTTGTGAAGCACTGATGCCCCCGCTTTTGATCGACAGCTTTTGGCGAAGGTTGAATTTTCTCAATTGTAGGTCAAAAACGGACGAAAAAAAATGTGAAAGCCCAAGAACTAAATATTAAAAGGTTATGGCGAAGTTACAGTTTTGAAATGTGTTTTAAACTGAAAGGCCGGAGAGTCAAGTTAAAAGGTACCCTGTCAATTAAGAAATACACATATGAATTATTTAAGTCCCAACACCAACTGTTCAAAAATTATGACCAATGTTAATTTAAATTATCAGAGGAGAGTCAAAGATCAAGGTCAGAATTGCTGGTACCCAAAGGATAGACCTTTTCACATGGGATATACCTGAGAAATATGAAGACCCTAGTTCTAAAAATTATGTCCAAAGCTTAAAGTTGTTTAAAGTGTGTCAAACTCAAAGGTCAAGATCAAATATCAAAAAAATATTCATGAAAAGGTCTAAAATGAATGCACATTATTTGAAGCACTAGTATGAAAGTCCTAGCACCATCTGTTCAAAAGCAAGTCAAAGTTGAGTAAACTCTCGCAAAATTCCAAGGTCAAGAGGTCAATTATTTTGTTTCCTACCTCTTGTCACAAGTGATACACATTTGAAATATGAGAGCCATGATAGCTCCAACAATCAAAAGTTATAGGCAATGTAAAAGTTCTTGTAGATAAACAGACAGACAGATCTATACTACATGTAAACACACCCGAATCTTCTTATGGGGCATAAAAAATTAGAATTATAACAAGATGTATAATCTGTTCCTGTCTAATTGAAAAATAATGAATTGCCTCAATTAATGATGATTGTATCAAAAGATCTGATTTTTTTTATTTTAAAGAAAATCACGTGATCAAAACTTATGGAATAATCTCATGATTTATGCTATCTTTTAATTTACAGTTCGTAAATATACAAACTAAACGAATTACACTTAAGATAAAAAGATATAGACATCAAAGACAAAATTTACAATACGAAACGTAAAAGTGTATACATATATCGTGGACTATTTCTTCGAGAGTAATAAGTATCGTGAGATTCAATAATTCGTGAAGTTTCTGTTCGGAATAATACAGTGTCCTGTAATATCTATGACGAGAATTCTTACAGTGTTTCCTTCTTTTCTTTAATCCTGAGATCAGACCTTCAAATCAACGTCTGAGTGAATGAACCAAATATTATTCCCTAGACGCATTAGAGGTTGTGGGACTGTTTATGAGGGACAGTATGGTTCAATATTCAGTCCATGGGTTGATTCTTCTAGAACAGGCAGAATATCATCCATCAGCTGATCTTTGTCTTACGTGTATAAAGTTTAAGTAAATAATTACGAAAAGCTCCATTAAAAATCTTGATTAGATAAACACAAATGCAGATTTCAGCTTTAGAACCCTGTGTAGCTTTGACGGACTTGATCCGCTTCTTTCACCGCGCGTCGAGGCACGTGAAAACTTTGGCACTTGTAACTTCGCGCATGTCTGTTGACTAGACTCATCACAGCGTTGTTTGTGCTAATGAAAATGAAATATAATAAATAAATAGTTTATGGAACACAATTTTGATGAATGAAGGTATTTTTTAGTCACGTGACTACGACTTGTGATGAGGTAGGCAGTAACACGCTGTGACGTCATCGTCTACCTTTGGACATTCCGCCGTTTCCTATACGGATATGGCTCATTTGTACCTGGACAAAACCCTTTCCTCATATCAAACTGTCCATCTTGGCATGTTGGTTGCATACATCGTTTTTCTTTAACACAACTAAAAAATAATTAAAAAGTAATGTTTTATATCGAGGATTTCAAAGTCGTGTTAAGTAACTTTCAATGTTAGATATTTCAGTTATTATCACCGTTTGACAAATCACCATTTGGCACATTTCACGAGTCAAAAAATACAAGTCATGCATATTGAACTCAACTACTTTTAATACAACATTCTTCAGCAAAAATATATCAACCAAAAAAAAAAATCCTTCCGAAGTGTGTTGTGGTTAACCAATGCATTCTACCAAAAATTCCGGCCTTCTTTTCATAATATAACAAAATTTTCTCTCATTTTTATAAAAAAAAAAATACTTGTAAAAGAAATACTTACTTGAAACTTTCCGTGCTTAAGGGTTCGATTCCCCATTTGATCTCGAGACACGGCAGTCTGTCTTGTCGACATTCACACGTGCATGTGTCCCCTACTCTAACCTTTCGGAATGGATGTGGACATTGTTGATCACATCTACAAAAAGAGTTCATGTCATCTTTAATGTAAAACGTTCAGATATGTCACCTAGTCATATTGTTTTATAAAGAATTTGTTCTTTGAAAGGAGTATTTTTTTCAGTTTCCTTACCCTGGTTGTGGATTAATCAGTTGACAATGACACGATGTATGGTTAATGAGAAACTGTTGCTCTACTTCATTTGGTACGATTGTATCATCAGAGAGCATGTCTACCACCTGTCCAAGATAATTAACTCGTTAATTATAAGAGCAATTTCTGCTTAAGTAAAGATTACTCAGCAAGTAAAATTAACTAAATCAAATACCAATTTGTCATTTCTCATCAAAAATATAGTTTAACCAGTACACAACATCCTATCTTCTACAACAAAATTACTCCTCGTGCTATAATGAAGCACTAATGTTGAATAAATAGCACATATCATTACTTACGAGTAAAAAAATTATATGTACACCCATTTTTGACAAAAGATTAATATTGTGTACCTTTCTGATGGTCAAGCAAAAAAAAAAGACCTTATATAATGCAATATGAGCGTAAACAAAATTAATAAAACGAAGACAAGAATTTTACTTATGCTAGTATTTATTAAAAAGTAAAATATGGACACATATTGGTGTCAGAACATAAAGTGTGAAAAAAGTATAAACGTAAATAAACAGATATTTTATCAAGACAGATCAAGAGGACCCTAACCTCCTTCAGCAAAATAAATTAATAAACTAGATACGATCTCGTTGCGAGCAACGAGAGGTCTTCAGTGTATTCCCCCCCCCCCCCCAAAAAAAAAAAACGAAAATTCGAGGTTTAAAAGTGAAAAGAAATATTGCACACAAGGGGGATTGAATCCAAGTGGCGAGCATGAAAATCCAATTCGCTAAATATTACGCTATTCGGACCTCTGCTCTTAATCTTTTTGTATATATCTCTGTATAACAGTGCTTTTGTCTTAGAATTATGGAAGGCTAGTCACTATTCATAATTTTGCGCCAAACGCCACGAGTTAAACTTTGCGCCTTTTTTTGGAATGTTCTATTGTGATAGCTTCAACGAAATAAAAAAAACATTCATATAGCCTAAACTTCGACGATTAGAAAGCATATTTAACACATTTTACAATGCCATATAGTATGTAAGCTAGTAACACTAAAGCAGTGAAACGGCTATGAATTTTATCTTCTTTTTTTGTTTTCAAATTTCCTGTTTATCGCCAAAGTAAACTATCCCGATTAGTTAAACATTCATAATGAGATTGAAACGTATCGCCGAAAAACATGGCTCCCCTTACGACGATCAAGGAATTGGATACCATTTGTGCTGAAAAACTTGAATAAGATCTTTGAGACAATAATCTTAATATAAAATCCATGAAGCAATCTTTAAAAAAGAAATGGTTATCTTATTTTGTCTTTTCTATTAGTTTAATATGGCACAAATGTGCATGGGAAAAAAGTGGGTAAGTTTTATACTTACTGTATTCATTGACATTCTTTCTTGAAAAACTTACCTATAACGATTATTAAAAATCTGTTTTTTCCGTGGTGCAAATTAGAAGATATTAGGTATCGAATTTCATTTGCACATTTAGTCTTTTCTTTTTCTACTTTGAGAACCAGCCAAAACCAATTATAGAATACGTTTAGGAAGAACTTCGTTTGACACAGAATTGCAACGTAACTACGACGTGACAATCCAAGTATTCCTTTACATTTCATTTCTCCTTATTACCGTCTTCCTTGGAAGACGGTATTGTATAGTTGAAGTTTTTTACAGTCTTCGGACTATGCACTTCCTCTCTTTTGTGATTGGTAGAAATTGCATGATGAAAAAATTTTCAATTATTTCATTGGTTGAAATGCTGTTCAAAGCAAGGGAGATAACTTTCTGATGATCTAATTTTCGTACGACTTAACAATTTTGCAAGATTTTCAATCTTAAAAAAATGACAAAACGAACAACAAAATCAGCAGTATTGAATTCTTAATAACATGGTATTTCTTATAGCAATAAATAAAAAGGTCTCTAATTCCATCATAAATAAAATTTGCTCTTTATTGCTTGCAAGCTTTACAATTTGTTATTATTCTTTTCCTCTTTCTTGTTTGAAGAAGGGAATGGAATCAGCCGAGGTTTGCCGAAAGCTCTCGGCCAGTCAAAGTTTACGGAGATGACCGAGCGACAACCGTGGTAGGGATAATGCCAGTAAAAAGCTAACGTAGAAATACAAAATTCAAAAGAATTAAACAGCCTGATAGGTGTAGATCAGTTTATTGTTTAAGATTGTTGCTAAAGACGGTAAGCTTTTTTAAAAAGCTCTACTTGTGTTACTTTCGTTCAAGCAAACGCTCGGCTGCCTCAGTAAACCCCTATTGCGAAATGTCGGAGTTGACAGAGAGAGCGGCCATCTTGGATCCGCTTCAGATTTTAAAATACTAATATCTACAGTTAAGCTTTATCAATATTCAAACAAATTCTATAGTTAGCATTATAAAAAAGGTTTCTATTAACATACCAAAAAGAAATGAAAAATATTGAAAAACAAAAAAAGTTGAAAATTTGGACTTTTTAAATTGTCTTCCGGTAGCGACCGGAAGTAATGACGACGAACGACATGTGGCGTCCTGGATAGTATTTATCATCATCTATAATCTCTGAAAGTTTCAGCTTGATATCTTTAACCGTTTTTGAGAAAATCTGTAGACAAAATGTCATTTTAAAAATCAGAAAAAGGTCTGTAACTTGGCACCGGAAGCGATTTTCCAAAAAATCTCTCAGATGTATCAAATCCATTCAACAACACATCTGTCCTGAAAATTTCATGTAATTCCATCCAGTAGTCTTTGAGAAATTGCGTCAGAAAAATAATAATAATAATAATAATAATAAGAAACAATAGAATCGCTATAAGGTCTTCCGTTAAGACGGAAGACCTTAATTAAATAAAGAAAAAAAAGTTTCAGTGTATTTACAGAAAGAATGCCAGATAGCATTGGGTTTAACAAAATATTTAACATATTTGTAAACAAGGCCGTGGTATCGATCATTGAATTTTTTGAAATAGTGATTTAAATGTGAACGTTGATATCCTTTATCACCAATTTGATTGTCAGTAGATATTATAGGTCTAGAAATTCTTCATACTTAGAGCATGCTAAACCTTATACGCGGGTTAAAATTCTAAATGACTTCACTGCGATATACTTCTAGTCCGTCAGCCCAAACATTTTAATTTTAAATATATACCGTATAAGTAGAATTTTTAGCGAGGATTTAATTTTGGCATTATTAGCGAGGGTGCTAAGATCGCTAAAATTGAATATCGCTAATTTTAATTGCATTTTATTTGTAATAGCTTCTTTAGTGAGCATTTTATAATCGCTAAAATTACTTATCGCTAAAAATAAAATACCGATTTTTATGGAGAAATCGCTAAATTTGCGTCTCGCTAAAATTTCCACTTATACGGTACTGTATCAAACAAAAAATAAGTTCTTCATAAATCAATATAATTGCATAATAATTGGATAACAATTAACCGAACGCTAAGTATGTTTTTAGTTGAAAAATAACAATTACGAAATTGTATATGTTGATCTTCTCTTTTGAAGCTCATAAAATATTATATAATTATTTCTATATTATTTTGCATTTTCGTCCGTTATTTAGCAGTCCTATTTTTGCATTCATGCGAAGCAGAATTTGTTCAAAATCTTATACGTAAAAAGAAGAAAACACTGTGGCCTTCAACTCGACATATAAATACATGTACATTGTATTTTGACCACATATTGTCCATTAACAATGTTTTTGTCGATGCGATATATCCCTGTGAGCTTGAAGAAATAGATTTCACAGAGTCTGACATATCTGTTTCATATTTTAATAAAAAACTTACTGGTAATCTAACAACAAAGCTTTATGATGACTTTAAGTTTTCAATCGTCAACCTCTTCTTACTTATGCAGCAATAAACTTTTATCACCTACTTCTGGGGTTTATATCTCAAGTTGCTTCCATACACAAGAGTATGCTGTACGTATGAACAATTTCAAAAACGATAGGTTATCGACACACAAGTTGATGAAACAAGAATATCAGTTGTCTCGTTTAAAGTCATCATTTCCTAAGTTTTTATGGTCGATACAATATGACATTGTCAATGAATACAATCTATTATCAAATCAAATGCTGATTGATGTTTTTCATTGTTAGACCATTATTCATACACTGACTTGTCGATAGATTTTCCTTTATTTCAAGATCATGACAAGGAGCACAGGCGGGGGGTGTCATGTCGGCATGGGATGCTTACTCCTCAATTGCACCCAATGCAACGTCTGATTTTTTAGAGGTCCATGTTTACTCTGCTACAAAAATTGTATTGTTTAATGGACGTTTGAGCTTGAATACTCTCCGTTATCTCTAATCCGAGATTCCTCTGACTCTAACCCCTGCTTTTATATTGTGACTTGTGCAGGGGAGAGTCAGAGCGGAGGCCATATTGAAAAGTGGCAATTCAGCGATACCAGCTAGTGTCGGAACTCTGCCTACCTTTTACAACTTTATTTCGCGGAGCCAACTCCCGAGACGCGAGAAATCAGTAAAACAATTATTCACCTACTTGTTAATCGTCATAAATATGATGCTTTCGCCGTTTAAACGACCCTATCACCGAAAAATGAAGCATCACTTGAATTTGGTCGCCTCCTCGACATTCGACTTCTTTGCGCATGACGTCACACACAAATACACAAACAAACTATCACGTGAAAATATTATGTGTGGTGTTTTAAACCTCATATGAGCATAAAAGTCGTTTTTGACCGTTGGTTTCCTTATCAATAAATAAATAAAACATCATTATGTTATTTTATATGTATTTTCACAACACTTTCATATTTTTTCCGAAAGCCCCACACGTGGTTTGAGCACGTGTTACTTTCAAATGACTGGAATTTTGTGTATTTGTGTGCTGACGTCATGCGCAAAGCAGTCGAATGGCGAGGAGGCGACCTAGTTCAAGTGATGCTTCATTTGTCGGTGATAGGGCTGTTGAAACGGTGGGAGCATCCTTTTAATGACAATTAACAAGTAGAAAAATAATTATTTTATTGATTTCTCGCGTCTCGGGAGTTAGCTCCGCGAAATAAAGTTGTAAAAGGTAGGCAGAGTAGCGATACCAGGTGGTTTCGCCAGATTCCCAGTTTTCAATATGGAGTCCGCTCTGACTCTCCCCCGCACAAGTCACAATATAAAAGCGGGGGTTAGAGTCAGAGGAATCTCGGATTACGTTATCTCAATATATATTTCACTGGTAACCCTCGATTGACTCTGCTTCGCTCCATATAAACATCGGATGCGACTGGTGGAGGTGTACGCATCTACTAGATGCATTTTTTCCGCCAAAAACAAGCTTTTTCATACCTCCATGAATATTTATTTTAATCATATCCCTCTGTTCCCTCTGTTCGAAGTATTTGTAAGTAGACTTATAGAAATGGACTTACCATGAAGGAATTTTATATTAAAAATCAAAGAAATATCATTTCTTTAGCAATTCGGATTAGATCAAGCGAATGTAAAAGCTACAACTTAAATGGTTTAAACCTGATCACATCTGAGGTAAGTTTGCTAGACGTGAGAATGTGCGCTATAAGAGTAGCTCCGATGCTTTTTTCACTGCAAATCTTGTATTCAGACCTCGAATAATTCTAAAACATACAGTATGACAACAAAGATCCGGTGATGAGAATTTACTTACGAAAAAACTTCGTGTGACTATTTCCAGGTTTTTGACAGCACAAGTCTGAGATTTATCCCAACAACATCCGGTGGTATTTCTACATCGATGAAGAATAGTATATTCCGGAATGAACTTCTTATGTCCTTCCGGTGGAATGTATATCACTTCCGGTTTTGGTTCATGACAGGATGAATATGGGTGGTCTAATACATGTGTATAATGCTGCTCAGCTTGGTCAGCAACTGTTAAAATAATTGAGTTTCAAAATATTAGGCAAAATAAAACAAATGTCTTGTAATGGTAAGCATCAATACCTTACATAGTATTATTACGAAGAGACCAAGAAGAAACATATTCCCTGGAATCATCAACTGCCTTTCCAGAACGAATTTATGAAGTTGAATTCTTAATCTGAATGAATGAATAATATATATACTTTCAAATTCTGACAACATTTGTTATGCAATTTAAACGTACGCAATGCTACAATCACAGCATACATCAAATATTGATTATGAGTGCAAACATTGATTTTTGGATCACGGAAATCTGATTTTTTTTGGATTCGCAGCTTGAAAAAAGATTGCGCTCATCAGAGTCTTTAGTTTAATGTTGCGGTGGCGGGTTCAGTTGGTAAGCCGACAGAGGCAGACAAAAGGTCAAAAGGATCACAGTTTCTCCCGCGAGAAGCTTTGAAGAATATGCTAAATTTCAATGCTATCTCGTCTTAAATATAACCTTTCCCTTTTATTCCACCACCCGTGAGTGACAGGTGACAGTTGTAAACTTCAAAAAGTTCCAAATTTGATAAGAAGAGAATGATGTACGCCGCGTCTGTTCCTTGTCATTCATGCTAATGGTGCAATGACATTACATATGCGATGTCTGGTATGCTCGTTTGTAACGAGCCTATTTCGCAACGAGGGGCTTCGTTTTTTATGATGCAATGTCCGTACGAATTCTGCTCACAATAACTAATGGCATTCGCATGGGGAAAACCATTGCTGTTTGCCCTTGAACTTTAAGAAACATCTCTGCCAAAAGATAACTATTTTGATACGATCTTTAAGAGGGCAACCATTATCTTCTTGAAATAAACGAAACTTGGTACAGTACAAATCAATAAATTAATGCAAGAAACATTCAGTTTTATCCTAGGGGTCAACAAGAGTTCCATTTATTGACCTACACCTTTTTCATTCTTCTCATTTACACAGGGTCTAACTGAATAATGTAGGACAAGAAATTAATAATAGAAATGAGTAAACTGCAATTTACTTGAAGGAATTAACATCCATGACCTGCTACTTATCGAATTAATGTATCTTTTTTTAATGTCAGACGGTAAAAACGTGCATGGAAATCATATTTCTAGATGTCATACCAAAGATTTTTATCTAATTCTACATGCACATGCATTAATTGCTATAGATTGTTTGCTATGATCGTAACATTCTCTCTGAAATGCTAAGATGTAGTTTATAACACTATTCTGAAAAGACAAATTGAACCTTTTCAGAAGAAGCATTACTTACATTTGAATTTTTCGTCCTGCATTTAAGTTAACTTTGGAGCTGACGAAATGAAATATGCATACAATCAGTTTACATAACTTAGGTCGATTTATAAGTACTTACGGTCTAACGGATCGAAGGGGTAATAAGGTTCGTCGTTGACGTAGTTGTAATCTCGTTTTGAGAAGTCATCTTCAGGTAGAATGTCTTTTAAAGTCTTTCTTTTAAGAAACAAGTCTATTTCTTGGTCACTTGGATTTTTGAAAAATATTCTTAACATATCACGGTAACTGTGCATACCGTGTTTCGACACATTTTTGACGTGCTCGTGAAAAACTCTTAATCCCACTGGCTGAATTTTGTGCTGTAAAAGATTTCATAAAACTAAATTAAACAGAGAACAATGCAAGAACTTTATGATATTTCACAAAACAATGTACATTATCAAGGAATAATGTATATGCAGAAACTTTACTGAGGATTCAATTTTGGCATTATCGCGAAGTAATTGAGATCGCGAAAATAAGATATCATTATCACTTTATTCCTTATAATTAAAGGTTACTTTATCTTTCTTTGCGCGATTAATCGCTAAAATTACTTCCCGCTTGAAATTAATATTAATCTTTGAAATTAATTTCTACTTCTTTATGCTTTGTTATCAAATTATATGTCACTTTATTGTTTTATATCTTTTTACAAGCATTTTGTCCTTACTTCTATTTTGCTTTATTCTTGTAAATTCATTTAATTTTCTTTTAAATTGATACAGTTTCTTAAATGATTATAACTATAACGAACGCTAATTCAATCACGCAAACAATGAAGCATATTCAATGAAGACGAATACAAGTTGTCCGAATTTAGTGCCGCATTATAACGCTAGGTGGCATCTAAGAGTGTTGGTAAAATTTAAGCAAACCCGTGCCGGGGTTATTCGAGTTTTTTTAATTTTCTGCCTTAATACTTTAGTTAACTAGATTTGCGTCTCGCTAAAAGTTCTACTTGTACGTAAAAAAAAGAGGTGGCTTCTCCATTTGAGTGGTACAATCACACCACCAAAGTCTCAATATAAATACTATGAATACAAAAACATAAAAGTAAATGCAAACTTTTTGTTCTAATAGCAATTTATATATTAAAATCACGTACTTAGTGGCATATGAGTAAAAATTCTGAAAAAAGTTTCGAGTTTTAAGATTTTTTTAGCTCTCCTGGTTGATGACAAACACGGTGCGTACTAAAGATATTTCTGTCTTTATTGAAAAGTGCTATTTTAATATAAAATATTACCGGGGTGTTTTTCTTCGCCTTCCATTTAAATCCCCCTGGAAAAAGCTTAGATTTTTTTCTTCTTTTTATGCTTGTATCACGCACATCAGCAGTTACTTTATCTGTCGTGAAATAAAGTTCAGTTCAGTGGAAGGTTCTGAAAAACAACCCAATTTATAAGGGTTAACTAGTATCAAAATATTTAACATTTTTATAACAATTAAATGCTTTCGCAAAAGATGACAAAAATATTATTTTTTCCCTTGTTTATGAGATAGATGCTTTAGAAATCGTGCCTTATTTCAGAATTAGCCAGAGATTACATCGATATGTATTATATTTAGAAATCACATTAACACTTTTAAGTTTTATCAAAAGATGAGTAGTTGCATGAACTTAGGTTAAAAAAATATTATCAATTAAACCATTCATGATTCTCTCAAAATTCAAAGCTTATCCGGTTGGTAAAGTGCATAGATTGATAAAGCAAAAACAGTGACCTAGTTTTATGAACATTATATGCCGCACTAAATTTTGACGGTTTGACAACTTCCATTCGTCTTCATTGAATATGCTTCATTGTTAGCGTGATTGAATTAACATTCGTAGTAGAGATAATGCTAATAATTTATTAAAGAAACTGTTTAGTTTAAAAGAAAGTAGAATGAATTTACAAGAATAAAGCAACATAGAAGTAAGGGCAAAATGAAGAGGGATAAAACAAAGGGAAATGTAATAAAGACGAATATGAAAACAATAAAGAAAATATCAAACTGATTTGAAATCAAGTAAATAATATATCGCTTTAATCAATGTAAGCACCTGTTTGTCCAAATTTTTCCTTTTTTTATTTGATGTTTTGCCTTTCAATCTTTGATCATCGTTATGCAATCAGGCTAAGTTACAATTTCATCACCCAAGAATAACACAAACTTGGAAAAGTTTTGTAGCTTAGTCACATTTATGATAGCATTTAGCATAAATATTTGACAATTCACAGAAAATGGCACCTGTCTGCACATATCTTAACGGGAAATATTTAATTTTGTTACATAAATAATTGCAATAATTTAATCTTGCAATGGACATAGCAGGAACTGCAAAGATTGCACCTAATATTCATCAGCTGAGTCATATACTCTGCTTTGCATATGATAAAAAAATAAAACAAGATAGTGGTCTCTAAGTTTTATTTAAATATAGATATAAGTAGATCTCTAAGCGTATCTTTAACATTCAGATTGTGTAATTTGATGTTCTGTTTATCAAAGAAGTGATACGCAAAAGCTATATGATTTTTTTTATTTTTCAAATTTTCTTCTTCAAAACATTGCTAATTAATGCAGTTTTTTTGTACATGAAAATAAATTGATTTGTAACAAATTTTCCAAACAAATTCATAAAAATGTTTTTTATAATTTAGATTCTAACGATTGGTTTATTTTTTTTTTCTATAAACAAACATCCTTAAAAGGTCAAAATCATTTTTTTAAATTGAATCCATTTGGAAGTAAGTTTTAAAAAAATTCATTATTTTCTTCAAATATATTTTCTTTTAGCAGAAATTCGTTAAAATACATACCATTACTAATTTTGCTGCTCCTTCCCCGAGATGAATTTTGTCCGAGTCACTGATTCTTGAAGAAAAAGAACCTCCGAATATAATTCCAAACACTGACACTAAAATAACAAATAAAAGAATCCTTCCTCCTAGACGAACCATTTTAGAACTTTGTATAAATGTAATCCACTTTTCTATACACGATTTATTAGTTTTATGATGACTTTGTTGAGTATTATAAGATCGGTCTGACCAATTCCTCCTTTCTTTTTCTCTGTCACAACAATTTAAACATCTATGTTTTCTAGCTAATGTATCGTAATGTCCGTAAGAAACTATAGAATCGTCTTGGGAACACTTCGGCAGATTTTTGTGGAAACTTTGACGATTTTCAATACCAGATCTGAAATAAAAAATAATACAAGTTGCAGTTATAATTAGACAACGCTTCGCTCAATCGACGGCATATCTTATTTCTTATTTTTGTTGAAATGGATTTGATGAGTTTTTGTTAGGAGATGTACGGTGGGGTTTCTATTTAGCTGACAGCCTGCAGTAGCTTTGTTATTTTACAAATGTATCTCTACCCATGCATGGCGTATAAAAGAGACCCCAACATGCTAGAAAGAACAATTTTTCATCTGTGGGCATCTCCAGCCGAAGAAAAAGCTATACTGTCAAGATTCACTTTGTTACCTGAACAATATAGCAATTAATATGCTTGTTTATTAATGAAGAACCGTCAATCAGCACACGTGAGCAAGGTAAGAGACACTGCACCGAGCCGTGACGCATTACGCATCTTTACTTCATTCATAACTACGAAAAAGTTCTTTAAAAATAATGCTACTATCATTAAGCCCATCTTTTGTGTACTCTCGTTTTTTGCGAAGTTTTTTATTCCTACAGACTTCAAAGACTGTATGTTGATTTCATAGATAATTGCAAGGGAACATGTAGAAAGGAAGTCGGTATTGTTTTACAAGGGTTACAAAAGCCATACGGGATGCAGGAACACAGCGGAGTATAGCATATTTATCAAACGCTAAACATACATCGCAGAAACGTGATATCCAGAAAAAAATATGGGGAAAAAGTTAACAATTTTTAGAATAGATTGATTTAGATTCTAAAAAGAAATAAAAAAAAAAACCAAAAATCAAACAACAAACCAAGCTCTAAAGTCCATTCAAATAATATGAATTAGAGGCAGAGCAAAACATCAGAAGTGGAATCAGGTGCCATGAAGGAGTAATCACCGTCCGGTCACATCTGCCATCCACAGACAATGCAGCATTTAAATAATAACGTTACAATTAGTAAGAAAAGAATATATTATTAAAAAGGGGGTTTTGGAAAGAAAGGTTTTGAGTGAAGAAGCAATAAAATTGTCATCTTCTAATTGATCTTATAAGTGAAAATGGAATTTCAAAAACATTATTTCATATTTACAGAACATCAAATATCATATTCTTGAAGCTATATGGAAGCTCTTTAGAATGTAATTACAGTTCTGGAAACGTGCTTCTAGTAGAAACATGTCTTATTCTTGACCCCAAACTGACCATCCATGTGAAAATTCCAAAAGCTTACTTAACATTCAATGATATTTCAAAAGATTTTTCAGCTAAGATCTGAGTAAAATGTAGATTGGTTCCTGAAACCAAGTTTCAATTTCTACCATAGTTTTCCTATATCCAAATGAAAAAAAGGATGAAAATGAAATTCTGAAGCCTTATTGCAAAGGACACCATCAATCACATCCCGAAAGACAAACTATTCGAATTCTGATTAAAAGTTAGAAAGAGCTTCAAGAATAAAGTGAAAGACATAAGGTGTCGTGGACAATAATAAAACTAGTATGCACAAACTTTATATAGAACTTGCGGGTATACGGAGTTTAAATAGGAAAAGAATTATCTCAGTTGGTAGGAATCAAACATTCCTATGCTGAATTATATACATTTGTAACATGTAGTATTAACAAGGTCTAATGTAGTATGAACCACTCAATAGAACTATAACTTATCTATGCGGGAGGGATAATGTCAGAGTAAGTAATCAAATGATGTACTTCATTGTGTGTCTTGTATCATAGTGCAAACATATGTAAATCTATTATAGGGACCAGAAGTCTATTCATAGCTGTGTCAGTTTAACTTTTTTTCTCTAGAATATAAAAAAAAACCCGAATGATTTATTATGCAACTGATATGGCAGAAAAAAAGCTGTTCGAGATGTCTTCATTTTAATTTATGATTTTTCTGCAATAAAAAAGAAGTTTTTAAAAGGATTTATGCTAACGAGCTGTCGAATCCATTTAGATATATTATCGCTGATTTTTGTCACTTGAAATAATATTCTAATAGCATCCACTTTTTTAACTAAAGTGATTTGAATAAAATGATAGGCATGAGAAAAAGTAGTTGTGCAGTAATCAGAGAGAGAGAGAGAAGGTGGGGGGTTGATTGCCACGGGGAACCAACCTTAGGTCTCGAAATCAATATTTAGTTGGGAGATCGATGAATGTACTATTGAAATAATAGTTCATTCATTGAAAACAGCTGTGAGTAAGATAATTGTTATTTGGTAATGTTACCACAGATAATAAACTGATTTAGAATATATATATGTATACTTAAAAAGTACGTCTGTACTTTTTAGACTTGTTAAGAGTCACTTACTCCTTAAGGATCTAGGATTCATATGTGCAAAATGTATGGTAAAGTATATACCTAAATTAATTAACTAGCTTTAATGGCACTTAGAACAATATTGACCCCAAATTCTACAATTATTTTCCAGACGTTGCTGATGGAAAAATTGCTGCAATATTTTTTTTCTATTTGACATTATACATTTGTATATGTGTAGATTTTTTTTATTTGCAAAAAATTGAAAATCCGTAAAGAGATACAGTTTTAATCTGAAAAGATGACGATGACAAGCAGAGATCTTTTGAACAATTTAGTAATTAATAATAAAAGCTCGATAAACAACAATTCACAGTGACCTCTGGAAGTGTAGGAAAGGGATCAAGTGTATAAGTGGAATAGGCATATCCTGTCGAATTGTAACTCACTGTAAAACTCTTAAAATAAGAAACAGATATTCTGAGAAAAAATGAGTAGTGAATTTTGTTTGACCAGTTTATCGAGGACTTGTCATTTTCATTTATTAACATAATTTTCTTTTTCTTTGCAATTCAAAAATATTTATCCTTTCAAAACAAGAAAAGTACAGATTTTCCTAATACAAATGATCTCTTAAAAACACGCAAATTTTGGAGACCAAATGAGTAATATTCTAGTAATTTAATATGTGGGGATAACGAACGGTGTTCGATCTGAAAAGCCCATTCAAACCATACAAATGAGGAGCAGAGCAAACACGGAACTCTAAAACTTCAAAGGTTGGATCAGGTGGTATGGAGGAGTGAGCATCCCTGTAGACCGATCACACCCACTGTTTGCTCCATGTCATGATAGAAAAATAACGGAAATATCCGTAGAGAATTCATAGTGTAAATAATGGCCTAACAATAAGTATGAAAAACGTCCGCAAGAATTTGATTTAATAAGATATCATTTGCTGACAACATTATTGAATAGAACATGCGAAATGATGATTCAAAACGAGACTTTTGTTATGCTTGTGTGTGAACTCGTTTGTAAATAACTCGCCCCGTTTTAAAAATTGTTTGTAGAGCATGCTCTTGTGTATCGAACCAACTGAGAGATATAATAAGCTTAAAGATATATTGCTACATAAGTAATAGATGTTGACGATTGAAAAATTGAGGTCATCACGTTTATCATAAAGCTTGTATGTTAGGTTACCATTAATGCCTTTTTCTAGTAAAAAAAATCCGAATATAAAATAGATGTCTTCATATGAAATCAAAAATGTCTAATAACAGTGGTATCATTTCTTTCTTCTCTTAATAAGCATCTTTTTACATAAACTTCATAGTGTGTTCAATCAAAATATTTTATGACTCAATAATTTTGCAAATGGTCAATGACAAAATACGTAAACTGACGAGTACCATTTTTGTTAATATTTAAAAAGTGGATGTCAATGATGTCAAAAAGCCTTGGCTTTAATATGTCATGGGAAATGGTTGTATATTGAGTTGAGAAGTTTTGATATTTTGGATTTTGGTTATAATTGATATTTTTTATTTCAAATTTTCCAAAAGTTTCTTGGAATTATCCACACCAATAAAGAGAGATGAATAGTTTACAAATGTTAACTTTAAATAGAAAATGTATAATGCAAGTACCAAAAAATACAATGATGATGCAATAATAGGTATATGCTAAAGCGTGTTTTATTGCATGACTGCAAGTATATGAAAAGCAAATCAATAAAGAAAATAAAGAATAATTTTGTGATAAAGAAAAAACTCTTTTACGTATAATTCAAGATTTTTTTTAAAAAGCAAATATCTAGTGCAAACACAACATATTGTAATTGTTCATGACACGATTTATAGTGATTTGCCTTTGTTTGTTTGTTTTTTTCTCTAAATTTAAATAATCAACCAAATGAAGCTTAAAGAGTTTAAAATGTAATCTGATAACTTTAAAAATGACATGAAAAAATTTATTCTTACCGCGAAATCTCCCGGTTTGAGGAACACGTCCTTCGCGCAGACATGAGACTTAGCTTATGATGCAATCATTTAGACAGTTAAATACAATGAATGAATACAATGAATGAATGAACCCGTACTTTTTTTGTGTCATGCTTCAGTTTTCTAATTGAAAAAAATGCACACGTTCCAAGAATACAAACCCTTAGAAAGGTTTATTACTAAAACTGTTTTTGATTAAGTAACACAAGACTGTCTCTTGCAGTTTAAGGAAGAGGTGTGTCTTTTGTGGATGCAAGAAATCGATTGAGAAAATCGATTTTTTTTTAGTTTCATTGACGGCCTCTGTACTAGATTAAAATCTTACGAAAATCTACGTAAGTAAAAGGAGACTTGTTTAACAAAATGAAGTGAAATTTTGATTTCAGTAATAAAGTGTAGATTGATGTTTAGGATGGACAATCCCTCTCTCAAACACTTTTAAATTAATTGATTAATTAAATTTATTTTAAAAGTAGACAATCTTTCTCTCAAATATTTTTTGTTGACATTTCTTTGTAATTTTACTTAATTTCTATTTCAGTAGTGTTCTTGTTTATAAATTACTTAGACTAATCACAAAGTCAACCTTTAAACGATTCTCGTCTCCTAGAAAATACATAAGCAATATATATACTTAGTGTTAAAAGCTTTGTCAAACTTTGTGGAATATCCAACCATTTTCAGCCAAAGTCCAAAATGTAATGGTTTTCTGGTGTTCAAACTGTGTCGCATACATTCCATTTCCATTCACGAAAATTCATTAAAAATCATGTGAAAAATTGTGTATTTCATCTATTAAATGCGCATTATCATGGTGAATTTCCTTCACTGATAAGCGAATTTGAAGGTGTCCTTTAAAAGGAAACTACGAGGCTTTTTATAATAAAACGAAATTGATTTATGACGGCCCTTTATTGTGCAGACTTTGACAGTTATCAAGAAGAGAGGGAGTGCACACCAAACCTAAAGACACAGAAAAACGAACAAAGCATATAATGAATAATGATAAGACAGGTCAATTGGTAGTATCTTGTAAATGTGTGATTACAATGTGCAAAAAATATTCAAAACATTCATTGAAAATGAAAAAAAGAAAGAAAAAAATTCACATAAAAGTCTAAAACTCAACGATTTAGATAGTAAGAGAATATGCAAAACAATAAACATGAATGATTTCAAGATGAAAGGTGTTTATTAATTATAAAAATTTCTGAAAAAAATATTAAAATAGTGAAGTGTTGCTAAATAAAATGTTGATGGGTTGAAGACAATGTATATATATAGACGCATTACTGAATTAAATAGTGATAATGATATACATCCAAAACTTTCTACACATTATTTTTTTCCGGTGCTCAAAATTGAAACACCTATTTTATTTGGTGAATTGCCAGTATGTCAATTAAATACTATGTGACAGACAAACTTCAGATGATCATTTCTGTTCCAGAACAGATCTGTCCCAATTAACAAATGATGAAACATATCCAATATCAAAACAATAGTCCTAGCAATGGGTTTACGACAGAAAAACGGAGTGCAATCGCATGGCATCCAAGCTACACATCAGGTCATCAGTTAATGAAAACAATGAACCAAATAATTATAACATTTTGTTATTCATAAAAGCCATGACCTCCTTACTACGAGACCAGACCGTAAAGAAATTTCTCTGCAAAGAATATAAGCCAAAGAGTCTCATCATGACATGTAAAATGACAAAAAAAATTGAATATTTACATATGCTATACAGGTGAAGTCAACAATATATCAATAATGCATGCATATTATTCGATAATTTTCTTAAGGATTGTTTAATAATTATCCATATCAAGATGTACATTGAGTTAAAAAACAATTATAGATGGGACGCCATGACAGCCTTACCGGTTAATGTGATGAGAATTCATTATGTTTTAACATATGTGCTGCAGAAACGTACGCTCCATTAGGTCCTCGTTGAGCGTACGTTATATATCTCCTGCTTATATCCTGTGCGTACTTTATTATGATAAGGTGTATTTTTTTTCTATTTTGATGATGGAGGGGGTGGTTATTATATGCTATGGATGAAAAAATTAAGAACGTTCCATAGCCTTACATGTGATGGTACTAAATTATGATGAGGTGTGTTTTATTATATGTTGTGGGGTACTACATTATGATAAGGATATAGCATATAATAACCACCCCCTCCATTATTATATTCTTTGTTTTTTCTAATATGATAAGGTGGATTTTTCATTATAAGTTGTGGGTATTCCATTATAAAGAGGTGTATTTTATTGTTATTGATGTTTTTTCCTTACCATAAGGGGATTTTTGATTACATGATTTGGGTATTTCGTTATGATGAGATGGTTCTTCAGTATATGCTCTTGAAACCTGCTAGTATGTACCTCATCATAATAACATACCTACAGCATAAAATGCAACAGTCATTCATAATAATGACACCAAACATCATATAATGAAAAAACTAGCTCATTATAATTAAATACATGTACTTTGAGCATGTAATGCAAAACCTTTTCATTCATAAAATGAAATACCAGTGGCATATAATATACCGGGTATAACATATAATTATAAAGAAACGAAGACATATAATGTATAACCATCACATCAGGATGTAGAAATTTGAAGGCTTTTCCTAAAATCGAATATGAAACCAGAATGAGAATATCGAGGAATATCTATATGTCAATGTCATAGAAAAATTGTAGTGCCCATCATTTGCTGTGCAAAATGTAAAATGGAAGATGCAAAATGACTACCTGATCAATACAGGGTGCTCACAGCGGGTGGTTTTGGTCAACAGGGGATGCTTACTCCTCCAAGGGACCCGATCCCATGAACGTATGGATTTTAAGCAGTTCGTGCTTATGGTCTGTTCACAGATGTGTATCGTTTATTTTTTTAATGAGATCGATCACTTTTTCATCATTTTCTTCCTATCCATTTAGTAAGAGATGTGGTAAAAAGGGAGTACTAGAATGTAATAGACGTACTGTATGAAAAGACGCACTGCAGGATTTACACCCCATCGTTATGTATCCCCACGCTTTCCATGCGATATATTAAATCAAAAATGTCAGCCTATTTTTGTGATCAGCGATATCAGAAGATATTAAACAAACGCAATGAACACCAAGGTAAACCCAAGTTATTAGAACTTATTTCTGTAAAGCCTTTGCTATTATATCATTCATTACTCTACGCAGAGACGAACAACAAACCTATGCTGAATTTTGAACATGTTCTTAAAGATGTCGATTTCTATCGACAAAACTCTTTAATTAAAATAATAAACAAATCTAGATCAAACGCGGCTCCTAGTCTGTTGAAGTTGAATATCTTTTCTAACTTACATGTAGGACAAGCAATTCTGCTTCACAGCAGTAATAATGTTTAACAGTTCTTGAACTATTAATACACCGATTTGTTTAAAATACTCTTAATTTCCCAGATTGTCTGGTGTGAATCCAGGGTAAGAGTTATTTCCAGTAAGCATGAAATATTAATCGTCTTGTGCATTCTAGATAATATACTGTAAACCAACTTTTATTCGCGACGACTTTATTTCGCGATTTACCACGGATAAACTATTCTACGATTAATATAGCCTTTTTGATCTGTTTTTAATAGACACATACACTTTAAGGACCGGTTGAAATTCGCGATGTCATTTAAAACCAGTAAAAGTTGGTTTACAGCTGTAAACATTACTGTGAGAAATTTTCTGTAAACCAACTTTTATTCGCGTGCGAGAAATTTTTGTTAAAAATAAATGAAAAATGTGTCTAATAACAACAGATATAAAAGTCATAATAATCATGTTTGTCATTTAAAACCAGTAAAGTCTTACATTGCTGTGAGGTCTCACTTTGATTGTTAAAAATAAATGAAAGATGAGATATAAAAGTCATAATAACTGAAAAAAATTATTTAGACAAAATTTGTCTCGCACTTTTATTTCATTACCAGAGTAAAATGTTTAATGTCAGCAAAATTATGAATTGGGCATATTTTATTGGCAAAGAGTCAAAAGGACCAGACACAATCTCAGAAACATAAAGTCTTCCTCTCATACAACATTTCAATGTAAATTTCCAAAATAATAAATACAAATATCCTAATCCAATAATTATGTTTTAAATGAAACCAGTTCTTGTAGTAATTGTTTTAGATAAAAATCAAATTATAGCGTGAAACACTATTCCAATGAAACTCAAATTTACTTTTACAATCTTTGAGATCATAAAATTTATTTAGATATCAATGAAATTTTATCAATTAAAAAAATCCAGTTACATTCTGAAGTTGATTCGATATATATAATCGAATTAAAGACATTGATTGAAAACTAATATCTACACTTTATAATAAAACTTATGATTTAAATTACTTTTCTATCATCAGCATAGCTTTAGTTTAAGATATGAATTCAACTTTTCAGAATTCATTAGCACATGAACTATGACACCTCACACAGGCATATTTCATTAAAGCACGCTTCTTGATAAATATGCAGGCGTGTGAGCAACGTAGTTTATGTACCAAATGAATTCTTATAAATTAAATTCATTTCTTATATTTTCATTATCTTTCTGATGACTTGCCACATATTTTTGTCATTCAACGATCATTTTTGAAAAAAAAATGCAGTTTTTTCTTTAATTACATCACAATGGAAATATTCTTACTCATCCTACAGTAGTTCATGAGATCATGAACTTTTTTTCTATTTTGCAAAGAATATTATGGGAAAATATTTGGGAATGTAAATATATTACCATAATCACCTGCCGATGGAAATTATGTCTCATAGTTGATTTGATAAGTAAGAACATGTACAAACAATTTCAAAAACGATACAAAGTATTTCTACCTTTTTTCAGTGTGACAATTCTTTGAAAGTAAGGTGAGTTGATTTCTTTATAATTCAACCGGAATGTAATTTCGTCGAGCGAAAGGTTAGGAACTAAGAACGCCTAATATCATGTAAATCTCGTGTCTTTTTCTCTGATGTCAGTGGGCAGGGACTATTGAAATTGAAATGGGAGGCCTCGTGTAATTTAAATCTATTAGACATCATTAAAATCTATATTTTACCATTTTTATTTCACAATTAAAGTACATGTAATTATAAGGAATCACTGTCTAGTTTAAGGTATGCTAGGGACTTCAACGATAGATGAAAACGTGCAATAATTTATGCATAACGGCTATCGTTGATGCCCTGACATACCCAACAAAGTAGAAAGTGAAACCAAAACAAGTTTATTACAAAAGAATATCAATAATCTTTAATGCTTAAAGTAAATTCATCATTTTGCAATCTGTAGGCTATAAACAATGACCTCGTGTGCAAATATACATTCTGTCGTTAATTTCTTTCATATAAATTGTTAGGCCATTGTTACACACTGAATTGTCATTGACTTTTTCCATTTACCCGGTTATGAAAAGAATCACGAATCAGATCGGTCGACAGGGTATGGTTATTCCTTCTTGACACCTGATTCAACCTCTGTTTTCAAAAAGCCTTTATTTGCTCTGCTCGTGATTTGTAGTGTTTAAATGAATTATTGATACTAGTAAACTGTTCGTAAACTGTACGTGTATTTTCACGTTTCATATATGAAAGTTCTTTTTCGCAGTTATTATTTGATGGGAAAAAGTAATATCTGTTATGAATATTTTCATGCTTATAGTTCAACATATGATCAAGGCCAACGGAAAAAATATAAACATTGGTTTAAAAACATATTCTTGCAAAAAATGATAAAGAATGCCGATTTACTTTCTTTCGCCTATCAAAAAACCTATAGGGATAATATCCACAATATATACAATCTTCAGACAGATAGCGGAAGAAACAGACGACAAATGTCGACCCCTGAAGTTTATCATATCTAACACAGCTACTTGATTAAAAAGAAGCAAGTTATAAAAACAGTTGAAAAAAGTCAAAATCCAGATGGTTCGGATCTCGGACCACCAAGTGGTAAATGGCAACAAACGACGATTTGCATTTCCGGACATTGCATTTTTAATCTCCGCTGATGACGTAATTGTACTGACCTTGAACCACCTACATGTACTGTGTATCAAGATGAGATTACGACCAAAAACTCGGTCTACTAATAATTGCAAACATTTGATGGATGTCTTATCAACCTGAAGGTCAGGAAAAGTATGTTTAAAAAAATGTGTCCGTCGAAAGAATGGCACGTTGAAACCTGGAGTCAGGGTCATGCACGAGAGCGGAAGTACTCTTAGAGAATAAGATTAAGCAATCTGATGTTGCATCATCTTTGCATATTACACAGACCAGGAAGGACAAAAAGAAATTCCTTAGATCGATAAGGTTGTCTACAGAATGGCGTGCCGTCACCACAATTACAGGGTTCTATGGAGGAAGAATGGTGATAAAAGATTTGAGATTAGATAAGCTGAAGAGAGACATCAGCTGAATCAAACACGGAAGGCGGGAATATTAAATGAGGTCAGATCTATGTAATACAAAATGTTTGTAAACATATATAGTTGACCTCATACCTATGAGGGAACTTATAGGTAATAGTTAGTATTTATAAGGATAGTTCCTGTTTATGGATTACTTGAACTGTGTAATGCGTTCAGCTCTTGACGTGGGAAAATTTAAAAGTACATATATCGTGACGGTCATCAGAAAATATACTTGTCTAGAGCACAAAAGTCAAATGCAAATGACCTAATTTGACCAAATTAAATTGAAAAATATCCGATCATTGCATTCATTTTACAATAATATCAAATTCTGTTTTATGTTGTAAACATTATTATCTTACACAGGAATTCAGGGTTATTTAAAGTCCTTGTTCAGTATGAAGTATCATCAGCTATCATGTTACCAAACCACAAAAGAAATACAACAAAGCAGTTATTCACATAAAGAGGATGTTTCAATATCAATATCAAAACAATAATTAAGCCACATTTAATCTATACATTTCAGAGTTTTGTAGAAAAATATTTTCAAGAATTTTCCTAATACCATAATGATGAACAACTAACCAACACTGAGTTAAACCGCAACATCCAAGTAGCAAAACCTTACAACGATGATTTCCGTTCACAACATGAATAAATTAATTTACATCAAACTAAAACTAGGCAATTTGCGAATCACCGTGTCTACAAGCAATGCGTAGTATGGGATAATTTCAAGTTATTTCAGTGAATCAGCCTTCCGGAAGTCCTCGGACATTATATAACCACAAATTGTCGCCAAAAAAGATACTTAATCAGCGAAAGAAAATTAAATTTGTATCAATGATTAATTACACTTTCATTTTATGCACTTCCTTTGTCCTGCAGATACAATTTGTCTGAACAAAGCTAAAAATATATGTGCATGCGTAAAGAGTATGTCCACTCATCCAGTACTATTCAGTTTGTGAAAAATGTCACAAAACCTGAAAACTACATTTATCATGGAAAGAGTATATACCAAAAAAGTGCAAAAAACCCTTACATTCATATGCTGTATGTCACATAGAATATGTTTCGTAGTTCATTAAGTACAAGTGAGAGCAAGACATACAATTCTGAAAGGTCCATTAATTATAAATGAGAAGGAATGCTACTTCTGAATTAGGTCTCAAATTTTAGTAATTTAAAGGAACCTTTTATCTAACTATCAAAGAAATGAAATAATTTCTCCAAGAGACTTTTTTTATTTCAAAGAGAGGGCAACAGTTGACGAATTATCATGCTTCACAAACCATTTTTACGATAGAATTTGAGTCTAATTCCATCACGTATGATAATTCCCGATATCGTTCGATCACGTCTGCTTTCTTCTGATACGAGCAGACGATAGAACCATAATCTCTGGTACATGGCCTGATCATATGTGATCTTTGAGGGCCTCTTTATGATTTTAATCAACCATCAATGATATATGTATGACAACAGATGGTTTACTTATTCACAAATCAAAGATATGAATGAAGCTCTGATATCCTCATCTCAAACTCTGGAGATTTGATTACATAATTGAGAGTAAAAATTACATAAAACTCGATATGCATAACTGCACGTGCATGAAACGCCTCTTTAAAACAGCTTCATTGATTTTTGGGTGTTTCTTGTGGTCAGACACTTAATAATTCAGTCAGATTATGTAAAGATTGCGTTGTGGGTGATGTTTTGACAAACAAAACTAACACACAAAGTGACGTTTTTGATTACTTCAAACGTTCTTTCAATTATTTATTTCACACCCAACTTCTGAAGTGTTTATTTACTACTTATTAAAAGATCAAATAGTAACTGTGTGTTTAGAGTTCATTCACTATGAAATTTTCTACTTATAAAAAAAATAATGTTAGACAGCAGACAGGTCAATGTAGTTAAAATTTTTCACGGCTTTTAATAGATCATTTGGTACTAATTCACTGTCGCGTCAGTACATTGTCACGTATCTCTCTGACTTGGTGGTGCAGGCATCAAACTACGAGGCAGGTAGCACTCCAAGTAACGGATATCAGACAGCAACCATAATTCCCCAAAACTATGGATAATGTATGATTATAGTTATTGGTCACCAGGCAATGTTGTTTGAATATAGTTTACTAAACAAATAAATGTACTTTTTAAAGCAAGATTGTGTGAAACTCTTTATCCCAGCAACACTATCTAAGGCTTAAGTGCGCCAACGCTGCATGTGTGTTGATTACTATAGAGCGCTAAGTTGACTGCAGATGGACTTAACGCATACATGAACGGGACTTTCCGAACGTTTTTTTTTTTTAATTAACTTCAAATTTATAAAAAGGAAAAAAAATAATGAAAACTAATAGTATTAAAAACGGTACCATTTTCTTAAAGTGTCTACAAACTAGAAAGCGAAATTGAACTTCTCTAAACTATTTTTCCTTTAAAGTATTTTAAACTTCGTTATCTAATACACGTAAAATTTTAAAGCTTACATTTTAAATCAAAAATTAAGAAACTAATTTTTGACATTTACTGGTTGTTTCAATACCAAAAACTTTGGAAAACAAACAGCCTAAGCAACTGAACTAAAGAGATCTATAGTACTGTTGTTATCAAGAGCTTACCTGGGGTAACTGTGCAAGCCAGCGATGGCAATAGGGAACTGTCACATCTCGACAGCTCCAACCAAATACGTCAGAAAATCATAGGTTCATGATCAAATCGTATTACGTTAAATCACGGTCTCTCGCAACCCAAATTAACCGTAAAGAGGAGGACACCTAGCTACACGAAATGTCGCCAAATGGAACTGGTATTGTTATAATTGTTTTCTTTCATTTTCTCTCTTTCTTTTTTTTTCAATGCTTTTTAAAAAAAAAAACTTCTTCAAGAAGAAGAAACAAGGGTGACAGAGAACAAGAGATAATTTAGCCTACTTTACTAACCTGTATTCTGTATTTGGACTAAATTTCCTGCATTATTTATTGGTGACAACTGTTAAACTCTACTCCTTCCAAGTCCATAAATCGTCTGAACCTTCTCAACATGTATGCATAAGATTTTCCAGCTCTTTATGGCAAGTAGGAAAAAATACAAATGAATCATGTACAGAATTTATTATTGACTAAATGCCATAATATGCAGACAATTCCATTGAGCATACACTATATCAATATTGAAATTCAACGACAAAAGCCAGATCCATTATATTTGTAGACATATTTTGTTACTTATATAGACTATAGTTTTTTTCAGAGTAAAATAACATTTGCAAACATTAATTCACAAGCTTAGATTTTTGGTTTCCTTCGACCAGCATATTACTCTCCTCTTCAAAAAATACAAACGGCTTAAAAAAGAAGCAACACTCTTCTATTAATACCAATACTTATCACACTTAAAGTTAATAATGTAGAAAAATTGGATGCGTATAACATATCTCTGATAAAAAAACAGTTGTAGACAACTATCCGTGATATAGTCGTACAAGTACTCTTATACGACTGATATAGGAACTCACCAGATAATCTGGTGTGGAAAAGGTACATCTCATTTTTTAGTCTGTACGGATAGGGGAACTCAATGATCCATTATATGGTGGCTCAAGAACTACATCACCTAAGAACAGTTACGTCTAGCTTATGGTGCATTTTAATAATGTCTATTGACACGAGACTAGATAAACTTTTTTGTATGTGAACAATGCATACTTTTCTTTGGCACATTTTACAGAAATTTATCATTTTCTTTTGCCCCTTTAATTACAGTAAGTGTGATATGATATAATATGTTTTTTACACGAATATCAAAAAATGTTCACACGACATACATTGTTTACATTGTGAAACCTTAAAGGTTTAAAAGAATTTTCTGATTTTGGAATGGTATTAAACGCATGGAATTCAGAATGTTTTAAAAATAACATATTTACACAACAGGTCTCAAGACCGACATGCATATTTTTTTTCTTTTTGCAAAGTAATGTCAGTTTGTTCTGTCAATGCCATTGCAAATATTTGGAATGGTTGTGGATTGGCTTATATTACCTCACTTTTCTCCTCATTTTGTATTTATAGACAAACACTATACCAATGTGTTTGTGATCTCAATATTTTTTGTGAATTATTGAAATGTAATAACTTTCCTCTTCTTTGTAGCTGTGAGACATGTAAATACCTTTTATCTTGGTCTTCATTACTTGACACCTGTATTTGTTGTGTTCGGGTCTAACATAAACTGTATAATGTTGTGCCATGGATAACATGCTCTGTACCTAGTACAGGTGTTAAGAGGTTTGCAAGGATTATACGGGTCTGCGTATAAGTAAACACATTTCGAAGCTCGTATTTGTTCTTTTCGAAGAAAGAACAAATACGAGCAGAGATAATGCATTTCTCTCGCTTCGTTACTAGAAACGTTTTCAAGGCCGTAACTACCGTTGAGGCAAGTGAGGCAAATGCCTCACTAAAATTCTACAGTTTTCTAAACAGTGAAAAAGTTTTTCATTGAACTAATATGAAACATAAAATTATGTATCTTCATAATGAATAAATATTTTCAACTTTTGTTTCAATTTCTCTGATTTGATTGTTCATAGAACGCATGTAAAATATAATTCGAAACGTTTGTTTTTGTAAATTGCTTGATAACACTCATCATATTAACCCTTAGCATTGAAGATGATTGAAGATGAGAGAACTTTTTTTTATTTGACATACAAAAGAATTTTCCACATCCTGTAGTGGGATCGAATCCGCGATTTCAAATGCGACTCTACAGCATACGCTATAACCACTGTTCCACGCGGGCGACAAAATACTTTCTAAGATTAAATCTTTTGTTCTCTAATATCCAGGTTTCAGAATCCCCCTCCCCCGTGAAACCCCCATCACTGACATCATTACCCTTGCCCCGTCTGGGAGAAAACTAGTTACGGCCAGGGTGATTGTGCGTTGGAATGAGAACAGTGTAAAGATAAACTCATTATTAACCCTTAGCACCGAAGAATGATTTTTTATTTGAAAGAATTTTCCCTTTTATTGATTTAATCCAAAACCATTAACAGGTAAAGATATAATCATTATAGAAAACTTCAACGATAGAATTTTACCACATACAAAGAACGAGAGAACTAGTTGCATTACCATATGATTGGTGACCTTCAAATTACATTTATCGATATGTTGTAGGTATCGTAGATTTTTTCCATGTCATTTAACTTGATTGACAATGAAATATTGATGTTACAGGGATATCATTGAGTCAGGAATATGTTACTTCCTTGATATTTAAAACTGTTCGCCTTGATCATACATTAATTTTGAATATGTCATTTAAAATAGAAATAAAATTAATGCTTTTCTCCGATTAAGGTTTTTGTCCTATTTAAGCACATTGCAATATATGTTATCAAAGATAAAAGAAAGTTTCGTAAGCTGGATAATATAATAATAAAACGAATATGAAAATAAGGAAACGCTACATTTTACACACAATTTGAAATGATTCAAATATGACAGAATGATATACAAAATGATTTTTACACATCAAGTTTGAATCATATTTGTAACAATTTTAGAAACCGATAAAAATGTAATCTTGCAATGTAAGCAATATAATTTTACATGCATTTTCAAGCGTAAAAAAAACCCATAAAAACAGGCAGAAATATCCTGTCAAAGCGTTATTTGAGAAAAAAAGTACACAACGTTAACACTTCGTTTTTAAAATTATAGTCTTCAGCCTTGAGTTGTTTTGTAGCTTCAAGAAAAATATTTGATTACACATTTTGCATATCTGCAGCTGTTGAAAGTGTCAAATGCGATATTTAATTCTATCCTCTCTACAATCTAGAGATATATGATGTGATAGCATTTTCGATGCAAGGTGGAATGCACACCTGAGGGCAAAAGTTGCCAGTTTTAGTGGCCCTACTTTTCTTGTCAAGTATCATTGTGTGAAAATTTGTTTGTCTGGTTCATAATGTACAAACCTAATACACATTTTCTCACTACATATGTTATCATAAATCAAACACCAATTAATCCAACAGAATGTATACATGTACAAATATATGTAATACATTTATTTGTTGACGTGCTTTCTGATAAAATGTATATCAGAAAGCCAAAACTGAAAAACTTAGAATCAAATTTGATCAACAAAATTTATCACATTAAAAAACCTCAAAGAAACTTTGCGCATTCAATGTACTTTAAAAAAGTACATATTGTTCAATCAGTGTGAAATTGGTCTAACCCGTACACCGCTAATATGCCGTGTTAGACAACATCTCCGATACGACAATTAAAGCAAATGAATTTACTAAAAGGGACGAAATAATATCATCACAATAGGCAAAGTTTCATCTTAATTATAAAGTTTAAAAATAATAAATGCAAAACAGAGAAAAAATTCAAAGCATATAAAGCTTTAAATTGAACAAAGAATATAATGAAGAAGTCAATAGTGTGCCAGAACATGTGCCATGATTTACTAGAGTAAAACTAGGTGAGGTCAAATGAAGCGAAAGATCCTTGAGAAACATTTTATAAAGGTATATCTGTTCTAAGGTGTATCAAAATGCGTTTAGGAAAAGGGGTAGAAATTATTGCTCAACACGACACTCGAGAACAGCAGGGGGTAATGAAGCATTGTTTAATCCCCTGCGTTGTGTCAATTCGAGTGTACATTTAGTATGGCGACGAAGGTCATCTATAAAATGTGCTGGTATTATGTAATTCAGATAATATCACTTGAGTTTTTACCTCATTAAGGTAATTTTACTGATATGACTTATAATGTCAAGATATGGATGGACCATAATAGTGTCTAGGGCGCAAGGTTTGTTTAAACGACAAATGTAGGTCTACATCCCCGTTGATAGTGATGCAGATAAGTTGATTGAAAGCGATGTCTAATTAATCTGAAATGCATGAGAGCAAAATACATATTCCAGCTTGTTCAGCAATTTAAAGCTAAAATGATAAGCACTTGCATTATTATTTCGAATTCCTTCTTTAAATAGCCGAGTTTATCTACAAATATAGACCAAAGCAGAAAGACAGCACTTTTTATGTTGTCACAGTATGAATTTTTATCAGTCGATTTTTCTTCAAAGATTAATAACTATTTGAACCACCAAAATGGATTAAATCCATAATTTTTGAGAAACTAAAATATACGTGCACAAATAGATTAACAAAAAAATACCTTTTACCTTTTCTATTGAATAATCTAACTGGTGTGTCAAAATATTTTATGAACTTTGACGTTTTTTAAAGCGATAGTAAACGGTGCTGATCATTGAAAACACGTAAAGCTACGAAAATGGGACGGGGATGTCTTGAACACCTCTTTTGAGCTTTGATTAGATATGAATGTATTTTCTAACCCTTGATTCAAATACGGCTTAGTGTAACATTCATCGGATGAAACTGTACCATTCAATCAACTAGAAGCTGTCCGAAATTTTACTAAAAGGTCAATGAATTGCAGACTCTTTCTATTCAGTGACCTTTCTAAACCTTTCAGTGAACATTCATTTGACTGAGTGGTGGAGCCCCATCCTATGATCCTATGATTGATATGAACAAGTGATTGAGAAAGAATTGCCTCTAGTTCATCCTCTGTTAAGATATTCAGATACTTACTCTCTTTCAAATCTTTTAAAGCTTAAACATCGTATAACTATATGTCACTGAAAGTAACGAGACATATTTCTTGCAGACCTCAACATTAGAAAAAGTTTTGTGAAGATTTTTCCCCGAACCATCATTCTGGACAATATTGCTTTAATTTACCTTAAAACTCTTACTTTAAACAATAATGCTCGAATATACCTAAAAAAAACACAAAAAGTGTCCCCCGTAATTTTCTTGGTATGTAGATATACCATAAGACAGGAAAAAATAAGTTGAAGGAAACGGAAGTTATAGCATTACTTCGGAAAACAGACATAGCAGTGTAACCACAATCCGGTCACTGGTTACAGTGGCCAACTTTACTTTTTACAGATTTGTAACGAAAATTCTTTAAAAGGAATCTGCTGATTTTTCTTCTTTTTTTTCAAATATCAATCTCATGCATGCCACATTAATCCTATGATTAAAACAAAAGTACTTTAACTTGAAATTGGTAATAATTGACATAATTTTTGTATTTTTTAAAGTAAATAAAGAAGCCGATTTAAGTTTTTGATATACAGGAAATTATTTTCGGTCTCTTCTCTTTTATTGCTTTGAAGTAAAAACAGACTTACCTATAAAGGTGTTGGGATGCTTGCGACCACTTGTTGGGTAAAGGCCTATTTCTATTCTCCTCTGAACAATCCATCATTACATAAAGTGTGTGAAATATGTCATCACCAACTTCTAAATTATCCCAGTATTAGTCCAAGTTATTTAAACTGAAGGTGAGTTACACGTTATCGCTTTACATGACGATGATATAGGTACTCCAAAATCACTGAGAAATAACCTGGTATCTCGATAAAACACTTCACAACTGTCAATGACAGGTGATCTTCAAATCTCTCTCGAAAGGCCAATGTCAAATGCTAAAATATCCAGAATTTGTGTTTCTTTTTTACCTTAGAAATTTATTTTTCAACTTTCTGGCTCTTAGACGTCGTTAATTCCACTTAACGTGTTCACTTGTAAAACCAAATCCAATAAAGTTAATGTCTTCCGTTTGTACTTGTATCGTTTATAGATTTTCAAGTGATCTACAAGAAAAGTAAACCGCAAAATGTCAGATTTAATATTTTCATACAAGTACTTAAAGGGAGATAAAAATCATTTGCATAATATATTACTAATAAGTGCATTTCTGTCTATCACTTTGGTTCAAATTCTGACACCTTTTGTTGCATTCAGACATTGACAGACAGACCACGGGTTAAGAGAGCGTTATTAATTCGACGAGTGACACAATCAATTTAATCCTCAATACTATATAACTTAAGACTTTGGATGCACCCAGTGGTTTCCATGATTACCAAATTAAAAGATTATACGTAATGTCACGGAAAAAATAGTCGAAATGTCCTAAGATAATATTTCTTAAGTCCATTACAAAAATCCTCCTAGGCTAGTATGAAAAGAATATGATCATATATACATGGTGCACCGCTTTCAATATTAGAATACTTCATATCATATCTCTCCACCTTTATATATGTTGGACTTTCGTTATTACGCTGTAGAAACGCTGCACAGCTTCGCCCACTAAACACTCAAGTGATTGGGTTATCCTTTGAGGAAGGTCGATTGGTTAATAATTAGATTACTTTCAAACTTTCGTCTTCAATTCCAATTTTTTTAATCGAATTTTTTTTTATTTTTTGAAAAATTGAATTGAAGACGAAAGCTAAGTAAAAAATTGTTTTCAAATAGACTAGTTCCATTCAAAGTCCCATCATTTAATGAAAAAGGAATATGACACTCCTGTTTTGCATTATATAACTTTAGATAAATGAATAATTAAAATGTTATTTCATTAAAATAGCCGTTTGCATTAGATAGGTTCTTTAAATAGTACTAGGAAATAAATAAAGTGACAAAGATAAGACATACCAAAAACGTGTCAAAAAGACGTATCTTTCTAGCAGTTTAGGTGTATGCAATTGCTAAAAAGGATGAGACTAATTGACCAAAAAAGGACGTGGAATGGAAACTAGGCAACACTGTGAACTTCTAGACCAATCCCCGGAAATGGCATTATTCTTTTTTCTTAACTTTCACTATTTCATAGTTCTGTTGCAGTTCACCTTGATAACAGGTACAACAATTCATATTGTGCACAGCCCCGCATATCTGATAAGTAATCTTTTCTTATCTTTTGTGCATATTTTGTTAAACAAAGTATGGACAATAACGTTATAGCGATTCATATTCATCTGTATCTTTAACAAATCGTAAACATTATATTTAGACAATGTTTATTTTGGTAAAAAGCAGTGATTTACGCGAAACTTTTACCTGGTAACGGTATCAAATGTTACGCTACACGACACCTTGGTGAAATAAATTACATCCGATTTACCAAACTCAGTAAATAAAATTGCAAAATCTACCACTGCAACATACAAGTCAAAAAACCAAAGATGTATAACAAAGCATTAAATCGGCATGCGATAACCTTTATATGATTTTTTACACATATCATTTTTCTAGGGATTTCGTGTATTACTTTGAGATCCAATGATTGAAATTGACAACCTCCTCGTATTATCACTGGGCACGATAAGGCAATTTATGTTCATTTAGAAACTAATGTATTTCACTTGAGCAAACACAATCTCGAAATAAATCTCGATGAAAACGTTAACCAAATTTATTTCTCTTTACTATCCTGTTCAAATAAATAAGTTATTTTAGCACGCAAGAATATCTAACGGTATTTCCACCCGTGACTGCATGTGGTGGACCACACACTAGGGCGAGGTGAAAAGAATTCAGCCAGACGGATATAATCTGCTGTCTGAAGAAAAAAATGATACATTGAACTTTTGTTCAAACTTTTTTTGGGGGAAAAAGATATAGTTTTCTCTTAAGATATGAATGAGAAATAATCATCTACTTTGTAATGATAAGAAGTGTGTTATTATCAGTGGGTTTTGCCCATCCACGAGTCCTCCCTTTCGCTACCAGCGTTTTGATGACTACTATCAATAATTGTTTGACTCACTTTGCCACAGAAACAATTCAGAAATCGGGATTATCGATGAAACGGAGCAGGGTGTCTTAAGAATTGTAGAACACTCTAAGGATGGTATTCGTCTGAGTATCAGACTAAATTATGTCCCGCTATTTTTCCGCCTATGTTCTTCTGTTTATTTTCATTTGTTTTAATTTCAATAGATAATTTCTAATTTCCGTTTTCAATTGGATATCTATTTTGATGTTTTCCTTTCCAAACACGAAAATTGCATAATTTTTTTGTTTTTGTTAAACTTAAAGAATATAGCCGATAAACAAATTGCTCATTACACCTCATTCTGGAAAACTTCACCGTTTTCTTCAAAAACATTACATTAATGAAAACACCCGTCATGGCTTCTTATATTTTTACTGTCGTGATCTAGGCCGAGGCGGTCTTTTAAGCATCAGAATTTTTTCAGACTATGGCTACGACCACTTTGGAGCAACCCTGAACCGTTTTGAAATTACATTTTGTTTAAACTGAATAATCAATATCATATTCATAAAGTTTATTTCTTAAAAATGTATAAGGAAAGAAGATAATGCACATTGTTTCGTGAATTTTAATATATGTTAAGCCGCACCATTTGAACCTTGGAATATGAGTTTTATAATTTTTGTAAATGACTTACTGTTCATAATAGTCATGCAATCAATTTGCCTGCGACAAGTCCATTAGTAATGAAGATCTTTATTAAAGAAATGGTTTCCTTTAAGTTTATGTCCAACACAGACCAACCTTTGGACATGAACAATGGGGAAGGAATTTAAATTTTTTGGGACGCATCTGTGTATTGTGATCAGTTATATATTTTTTCTGCAAGAAGTCAATAAAGTAAATTATATTTCAATGAAATTTTTAACATATTTTTAATATACAACCTACGAGTCCTATCAACAGGAAACAATCTTATAAATATGGTAAATACTCAATATAATTAAGTAAACACTAAAGTAAATTATATATGACTTAACTTAGCCATATTCTTGAGCCTAAACCTCGGTCCGTATAAAAAAATTCACACTTTTGTTAAAGGGCTGAGTAATCAATTTAAAACCATTTAAATTGGCTTCTTGTTTTATAAAACTGCTCAAAGCCAAAAAATTCCCTGATGTACTCCTCATTCTATAGCTTTTTGCATGTTGTCTGATATATGTCAATTAAATTGAATTAATAAAGATTGCTACAGGTGTCATTTATGTTCATTGTATAACAAAATTCACCCACCTGGGCCTTGAACGCTGGGACTACGGAATTAATTCTACAAATTTTGTAAATGTGCTAACTAGATGTCCTGTAGAAAAGAATAAGATTTCAAGACACCTTTAAATAGTCTTTTCAGTTGATGACTAACATTTCCAAATTTTGATGAAATGTTGAGCACTGATTAAAATCATAAAAACAGTTTGTCCATCAGACGTTCGATAAGTTATGAAGACAGGGCCGTAACTAGGGGTAAAAGATAGAGGAGGCAGGGGTTTGGAGGCCGCCGATTGAGGCCCCCCAAAGATCGGGGGGTGAGAAGCAAAAAAATTGCTTCAAACGGCTCAATTTTGGACCATTTCCATAATTTTGAGAAAGCTTACCACTTTATTATATTACCTATTTATGTACTATTTTGGATAGATATGATCAAATAAATTTCAATCGTAATTCACATTTTCAATATTGTCTGAAGGCTTAACGGTGATCGTCTAGCTTAAATACGAAACTGACTTTTCCCAAGAAAAAGCTAAAATTATTTAAGTCAATAGGGATATCTGGGAAGATCGTACCCGTCGATTCATTCTGAATACCGGTAGTTTTCACTGTACTAAATGCAGTTCTAAAATGATCGATCGCCGTAGTTGGAGTTTCGCTATGGAACATGGGGACTGGTCCTTCGGATGAGACCGCATAAAGTTAACCGAAGCCCCGTGTCAAAGCTGTGGCACGATCAAGATCCCTCTCTGCTCAAAGGCCCTGAACGCCGAGCATAGGTAATGGTGACACTCACTGGATAGCTGAAAAATTGCTCAGGTGGCTATAATCAAGCAAATAAATGATCAATCTTGATCCACCTGCTTGTGTTGTGTTTCTTATTTCCAAAAAAAAAAAAAAAAAAAAAATGAAAATCTAGAGGAGGCAATTGCCTCCGTTGCCTCAATGGTAGTTACGGCCCTGGAAGATTTTCACAATCATGAAGAAAAAAGGGATATTCAGGATTATATTGTAGGAAAGACGATCGAACAAAATGTTAGGTTATAAAAAGAACAGATTTTACTTTTGAGTCCTCATTCTGTATCCACGAAAACACGCAATAATGAAATCTAGCTTTCTACTGAAGAACCAGAAAAAGGAAAACAAAAGGTTATACAAAAGTATATGTTTTCAACTGAAATATGATATTGTAATTATAGAATTGCTGATGAGTAGATTTGTGACCTTATAATATTTGTGCTTGTAAAAAATGCCACCAGATCATTCAGACAAAATAACAATGTGTGAAAATATAATAAAGCCACCTTTGATAGAGGACAGAAGGTCAAGACAGATCAAGGTCAGAAATTGTCATATAAAAATTGAATTAAAAAAGTTAAAGGACAATAATTTTGTATACAATAACTTGAAAACGAACATGTATTTACGTCTATTTTATTTTGATAAAAAGTAGTTGACACTCGATGTGTTTTTCTCCATTTTTCATGGTTATCAAATTTTAGAAAAGAATTTTTTTTTCTCTAATGAATCTATACAAATATTTCGCATTTTAATATAAAAAAAAGCATCCTACCTGTCAGTCAAGAATCTTTCGAAGTGGGGAAGTTGAATTAAAAAAACCTTAAGATTTATTAAAGCTCATACATTCATGCAGAAACAACAAACATTTGAAACAAACATCTATGCTACATCCATTTAATCATTAAAAAAGATATATGACTTTGCATAGACAGAAAATTGTTTTTATGAAGTTTACTTTTCTTTCAGAAGCAAACATTACTTTTCTTTGCTTTTTTTTTTTTTTATCAATAACGTTTTCTTTTTCTTTTCTTTTTTTTTTTTTTTTTGTGATGAAGAGGCAAAATTGTTTTTTGTCATATCAGGAAGTAATTTAGGTAAAGATATTTCAAATATTTTGTGTATACATACGATGTATATTGAACTCAATGAATTGACATTTTGGTAAGTAAGAAATGCTTTGAAATTTATTTCTGGGATTCTTTTTTTGTCTTGAAAATTGTTTATTTGACATTTATTAGTTTCAGATAACTTAATATATTCAAGAATCAAGATTGATATAATATAATTATTGATATTAAAGTTTAAATACAAGATTCGTACGTTTAATTTAGCATCAGCAATGAGTCATAGCAGCACTGAATCAAATACTATTAAACAAGCTGTATATACATAGTATGTAAAGACAAAAAATGCAATGAATTCGAATTTGCATGGTTTCAATTTTAAGAAATGCATATAAGTAATTATTTCAAGTCCTATCATATTGACCAAAAAAACTTAAAATAGATAGAATCGCAATCCCCATCAATGAAATTCTCATACCTCAAAGTAAATTACAAAGATTTTATTACAAAAACCATTCATAAAAAGCGTAAATCTTTTAAACGGACCATTAGGAACCAGTTTTGAGGATTATAAAGTCTGAGTTATGGGGATAACAAATCACTTGTTAATATGTGTGTTCCGATACAGCTGCATTTTTTCTCTGCAAAAAAAAGACTAACGTTATGCACATGTTGCCTTTGAAATCATCCACATAATTCTGTGAATGCATTGTGCGTACGCTAGAGTACAGGTCGAAGATGTAGACTCTACAAGCGAATTCAGATGATTAACATTAGGCGATGTTAATATAAAAGTCTTAAATATTATTTGTATGTCTTGTATTCTTGAATTATGAAAATATTTCTAGTCATTTTTATTGCAAAAAATATTCTCATGAAGTTTATTAAATCATTATATTATTACAATTCAAAATAAATTGTAAGAAGTTGCTATCAAATAAGAAAATAGAGGTAAATATTGGCAATGCCTCTTGTGCAAAGTTGTTTAATCTTTCAATGAATGCAACTTATCTACCAAGTTGCATTTACTGCAAAAAAATAAATTAAAACATCTGTTGACTCCACATTTTCTAGGTTTTATTCCTACAATACTTTCATTGTGTAAGCTGACGCCACTGTAAAGATTTCAGTGTTTAGAGAAACTTGGAGGACTGAAGTTATTCCAATTCAACGTTTACAAAATAAATATAAATTGACACTAATAGGATTGGGAAACCCTTAAGTTGTCATTGATTCACGTGCTTGTCATTGATCCACGTGCCAAGGTTGTTTGACTTTCGAAAAGAATTAATTGCAAATATATTTATTTTTTTTATACTAGTATTCGGATATGGTAAGGAAACGAAATTTATCCTCCAAAAACTGCAAGTGGCATGCATTGCAAGCTGATGCTCTATTACCTTAGACGAGTCTGTGTGAATAAGCATTTTTCGTAAAGCGTTGCTGTACCAGATCATTTCTCGCATAGATGCTGAGCCTCAGAATGTTGACGGTATATATATATTTGTAACATAAATTATTCTTAACTTAATTGAATTAAAAGGATACAATTCACGTCATTTATTGGTAAGGGTACAGAAGACATACAAAAATGTACCAAAGATTAATAATTTTAGTTAGATATTTATTTCAATCAAGGACAACCAGTTGAACACAGTTGTTGGAACAAAAAGAAGAAATTCAAACAAACACACAAAACAATATGTACAACTGCAGTTTAAGTAAATGCTCTTACTTGAAAAGTTCCAAAGGAATTATCTTCTCTACTTCTATCTGCTTCTATTTAATAACGTTAATGAAGTTTCTTAAGGCAAAGGCGTACTTTTGTAAAATAAAAATTACTCACGATTAAAACAAAGATTCGTCCTCGGATTCAGGAATTTTACACACTCTTTAACTTTGGATCTGGCCTTAATATTCCCGGTTTGTCCTATCGTGGTCTGTGATTGGTGCTTAATCTAAATCGGAAGTCTTCGGGACTTTGATATGATGTAACCCTGATACGTGACATGAAACACGCACAATCACCTTGCAGTGACCACATGCAATGTTGAAAACTCATGGATATGCTCATGCCACAGATTTCAATAAACTACAATGAACAAGTGTTCAATGTTATTTTTGATAAATGAACGATAAATGAACGTGAATTTGGGAAATACCTGTGCAAGAAAATTAAGGGTTTCATAAGATGGGTGGCATTAATTGCGGAGTGAATTGCAACAGAAATGCACTAAAGTTAGCTTCCAGTTAAATTGGTAATGGCCATTTTCGTATCCTCTTATTTATGTATTGCGCATTCGTCGTGTGTCGACGTGAGTTATGTAACGTTGCCTGTTGCATGTACGCACAGTCTGTGATATTTTTGTCAATCGAAAGCTTATCGGAGGAGACGGGACATTGATCGGGCTTTTTTCTGTACCTTACGGCTTACAAACATACTAACTTACTTATTAATCAAAACATATTTTAACGAAGAGTAGGTCATAGCCTTGTTCCCAGATAACTATTACATTCTATTCTTTCAAATATTTAAAAGAATATCTTTTAACCTATATACAACCTTATCGGCATAACATTAGTTGATGGACGTTGAATTTCCATTGTTCTTGTTCTATATTGTGCAATTTTTTTTTAAATATTTCAATCAGTGAAAGTATGAAAAATATCTGTACACAAGATAAGGAGAAATTAAAAGTTTCAAAATTCCATTCAAATTTTTTTTTTTCGAGTTCTTGATTGATCACCTCATTCTATCTGTAGTGTCTAATACAACAGTGTACATGTTGAATGGCACGAAAACTCAAAGGCAATGACTAAATGTAAATTGAATTTCATCTTCAGTCAACAAGGCTGGTTGAAAAGTAAGGAGTTTATACATAATGAAAGGAAGACACTATTACTTTTCTACACACCTTAAAAACAGGGATGAAAACTTCGTCATTCATTCAAAGCCTTTGATATCACGTAATCGTTAGCTTATCCTATATACTTTATTCAACTTAACAACCTGCATTGCAAAAGCAATTGCATGTTAGCTTTTCTATCTTGGATTTTCCAATGCTTTCTTATGAAATAGAAACACTGTAGGGTAGAATTATGTATCGACTTCATGATAAAGCACCATTGCGTCTGTTTGCCACTAATGCCTGCTAATATTTCGCCAATATCAGCCAAGTAACAACCACTTCGTTCTGGGTGATAGAGGTTTATCTGTATCATCCGAGTAACAATCGTTTTGTCCTGGGAGATAGAGGTTTATTTGTAGAGAGATCTAACACCGGGAAGCAATCGCAGGGATCGTCAACATGTTTAGTGTTCTGACAGCGAGAAGATCCCTAAATGAATACACTCTTACTTGGAGCTGAACTGGCCCAAATAAAGGAAATCACTGAGTAACAACTTACAGGATATCTTTAATTCAGCAAAATGGTCAAAATATATCATGGTGTGAATATGTATTTTTACAAAAGAATGTATTTCTAGGATGACTAGAATTTAACTTAACCAAAATCCCAAGGGCCATAACAGTTCACCTGAGTTGTGATACAAAAGTTTGACCTATCCATTGATAACGTTAAAAAACATTTAATGTACAAATGTAAGGTATTTTTTATCATTCTATTTAACTACTATGTGTTTATCAAAGGTACAGCATACATTTTTCTACTTGACCAACAAAACCCTGATCAACAATTGAACACCTGACCCACTGGTCAAATATTACACCAAAACTGGTATAATCTCTCTTGCTAATTTTAACTTTGTACTCTGTATGCCTCCCAGAAGTCCAGAAGCAGATAAAACGTTTTTCTCATCCGAACAGAATGACCCGAGGTACATGTCATGGCTTTCATAATTTTCAAAAACTTCTCAGTAAATGTTCTACCACGCTTTTTTCTTTACTCCTCACTAAAATATTAACAGCAGTGAAGGAGAAACTTCAAGAAAACTGTGCAACAAATGAATACATTTTAGAAGTGGTGTAAATCAGAAGTGGATTCATAAAAATTCCAATGGACTTTTGGAAAATATGAAATTACAAATATTGCCAAAGTCAATAACATCCAAACTTACGACTTTTTAACTCTGTATAAACCAATCCCCACGTACGGAGTTTATATCTCTCAGTTGATGCGATATGCAAAAGCATGCTTTACGTATAAACAATTTTTGAAACAAGGAAAGTCAGTGACAAAGAAATTGATGAAACTTGAATGTCGACCGTCTCGTTCAAAGTCACCATTATGGTCGATACAATGGCTTTGTCATCCAATAAAATAAATGATGACTGATTTTTTTATACTAATTGCTAATACACTATTTACACATTGAATTTTCGATGGATTTTCACAATAATTTTTCCCGATCATGAAAAGCTTAAAAAGCGCAAAGCGGGTTTAACGGTCGGCAGGTGGATTTCGCTTCTCAATGGCACATAACCTGATGCATAAGACGTCTGTGTCTGCCCTTTTCTTTTTATTGTTTTTAATTGGACTTTTAAACCTGAAAACTAACCGTGATCTCCATATATTTCAATTGCATTTATAATCAGGGATAAGTGTATCAAAAATATGGAGATAATGAACAGTACTCCAGTTCAAAAGTCCATAAAACAATACAAAATAGGAGCAGAGCAAACAAAGACCTCCAAACTTCAGAGGTGGGATCAGGTGCCATGTAGGAGTGAGCATCCCCTGCCGAGCGGTCACAACCGCCGTGTGCTCCTTGTCATGATCGGGAAATAACGGAAAAATCCGACGTCAATTCACTGTATAAACAATGGACTAACAATTAGTATGAAGAACGTCAGTCAGCAAATGATAAATTGTATTTGCTGACAAGGTCATTGTATCGACCATAGAACTTACGAAATGATGACTTTAAACGAGCCTGCTGAAACTCAATAATTTACCTCGTTGTAGAAATTGTTCATAGGCAGAGCATGCTCTTGCGTATCTAATCAACTGAGATCCGGTAGACGTCTTTAATTTCATGTGTCTAAAATTTCAAGGTTTGATAGAAAGTTACCTTTCACGGTATTATGTCTGTTTTTAGGTAGAAATAAAGTGAAATAATAATAACGATGGTTTAAAGTTCGCGGAAAATTCTTAAATCGTGAACATAGTGAAATTAAAACCACGTAATGTATTCCACATGTAGACTTGAGAGTTGAAAAGTCATGTGTTTTTTTTGTTTTGCTTTGTTTTTGATTTTTTTAGCTTAATTTTTTTTATTTAATTTTTTTTATAAAAGTTCTTTAGAGGTTATAATGAATCCACATATGATTAATATCACTATTTATTTGGATTGCTGAAATTTTTCTTTCACTGCTAATAATAATCTATGAGAAGTAAAGAAACAGCACTGTTTTACTGAGCTTCTTTGCGGTCTGGTCCAGACTCATGATACAATTATTTTATTTTTCTTCTATAATGTTGGAATTAAACAAAATTGAATTTGCTAGACATAGCTTACATACTAGTAATTATGTTCCCCAAACGGAGTTTGGGAACATATTGTTTTTACTCTGTTTCTTATTATTAGGTCTTTCCACCTTTCTGTGGAAAGACCTATTGAAATTGTTCTGTTTATTAAGTCTTTCCACCTTTCTGTGGAAAGACTTCTTGAAATGCTTATGTTTCTTATTAGGGCTTTCCACCTTTCTGTGGAAAGACCTCTTGAAATGCTTATGTTTATTATTATTATTATTATTATTATTTTTCTTCCCGGACTTTTGAAACCGCAAGACTTATCGAAAAACTTTGTAGTTCATGATATTGGATATTAAAAGTTATTCCGAAAAACGACCCCCCATGTTTGAACTTTGACCCCTTTCAAAGTTATTGCCCCTTTGGCAAGAAATGCCTGTTATCGCTACTCCTTTGAAACCGTAAACCGTAGCGGTATGAAACCTTCACCAATGTCTTCAACTAATAGAGAGGACTCTGGAATCTATTCATTGCAAAAGTATTCGGTGACTACTTCAATGAGTTATTGCCCCTGAATGTTTTAAAGATTACAAGAAAAATTAAAAACTTTTAAATGACAAGTGGTAAAGATATAGGACCAAGTGCATGAGATCTTATGACCGTTGACCTTGAAAATAGGTCAAGGTCAAAGGTCAAGGTCATTGGAAAAGTAGAGAAATTGTCAATTTAAGCTTAAAATTCAAATGACCTTGACCTTTGACCTTGAAATTTGATTTTGACCTTGACCTCTGACCTTGACCCTTACTCAAAAGGTCATAAAGAAATATTCATTACCTTTATCTAGATTCAGCTTCAAGTGTTAATCTCAAGTTTACCTCTCTCTCTCTCTCTCTCTCTCTCTCTCTCTCTCTCTCTCTCTCTCTCTCTCTCTCTTTTCATGACCTTGACCTTTGACCTTGATAAATGACCTTGACCTTTGACCCCATTGACCCAAAGGTCACAATCAAGCTAAAGGTCGTGGAGGTATTTACAACCATCACTCTAACAAATGCTTATAAAACTAGGAGACTTATTGTTCACAGAACAATAAGGTCTTTCCACCTTCTTTGAACTCTGTTTTATATCTGACTCCTAAAAATTAAATTCCATGAGAAAGAAACCAAAACTCTCTTAAAGCATAGAAAAAATGAAAATTAAAAAAAAAAAAAGAATGACCTTCACCTTTGACCTTGAAAAAATATTCAAGGTCAAAGGTCAAGGGTCACAATGCAATTGACCCCATGCTTCTACCACTTATAGTTTTCAAGTTATAAGGTTTAATAGTAAGTACAAAGAAGTTAAAGGGCAATAACTCATATAAGGGGTCATCAGATTCTTTTGCACTTATACAATGAAGTTAGGTCTAAAGACCCTTAAGACATTAGTGAAGGTTTGGTGTCTGTAGGGTCTACAGTTTCGGAGGAGTAGCGATAACAAGGTTTTTCGCACAAGGGGCAATAACTTTTAAAAGGTTTAATCTTAGGGGACAAGAATGAAATCTTTGAAATAGTTTTAAGAGTACATATCACTGATGCATAGACATTAAGTATATGTTGAAAGAAAAAAGAGATACAAAAAGAGCTAATTTTCTCATTTTTGGAATGACCTTGACCTTTGACCTTTACATGAATTTTAAGGTCAAAGGTCAATAAATCTTATGCAGTTAGTTCCATGTCTCTACAACTTCTTGTTTTGAAAATTTTTAATTATTTGTAAAATTCAAAAAGTTTCAGGGGCAATAACTCACTGAAGGGGTCAATGAATACTTTCGCAATGAATCAATGAAGTGTCTACTAAAGTAGTCGAAGACATTAGTGAAGGTTTCATTTCTCTACTGTTTACGGTTTCGGAGGAGTAGCGATAACAAGCTTTTTTGCAAAAGGGGTAATAACTCCGAAAGGGGTCATAGTTCATATACGCAGGGTCAACTGCGAAAATCTTTTACGGAGTACATTCTTATGAACTTAAAATCTTTTCGATAAATCTTGAAACTCAAAATCACACGGCGGAAAAATAATAAAAAATAATAAGAAAAAGGAAAAAAAGAAACAGAAGGAAATCAATAGGTCTTTCCACAGAAAGGTGGAAAGACCTAATTAACACCCCCCCCCCCCTTTAAAAAGAAAATCAACACCAACTTAGAGAAAATGTCTACAAGTCAAACGAAACGAAATATCGGCATAAGATTCGTAATAAAAGCAAGAATAGACCTGAAAGAAAGTGTCCTGAGAGTTTGAAGGTGAGTCTCTAAAGTATTTTGAAATTATAGTGAATATCGGCAAAATCTGCATTTTTTTTCTGTCTGAAATTTAGTTATTGCTGAGTATAAAAATTAATTAAAACTCGTATTGGCCATTTCTGCAATTATTGTTAATATCATTCGATTCTCCTGCTCTATTACGACATTTTAATACCAAGTATTCTTGCTTTCTTAGGTGTATGGAATTTATTTTAATTTTATTCAGATTTAAATCTAAATCTCGGAAATAGCGATTTTTCATATCAAATAAATTTCCACGCAATTTAGATAGGTTAAATCAATTGCAGATACCCCGCTTTATACAATATAGTGTAGAAAAAATGTCCATGACCCACTCACTGTTTTTCCGGGATTTTGAATTTCCTCTGCAACTGACCACGTGTATTACTTTCGCTTTTACGACTCTATATATGCTAAGTGTCATTGCTTCACTGAAAATGTGTCCCATAATTATTCTAATCATTTTCCTACATACAATATCACATCAAACCGGCAAGATCTCAGTTTTTAAAGAAATTTGACCGGTACTTTCCTACGAAACTACAGGTATCCTCTTCCACCATCAAAAAATAAATTAGTTTACAAAATACGCTTACTTGTGTAGAACTTGATGGTTCAATGGTTAGCGTGTCCGACTTACAAACTGAGGGTTGTAGGTTCAAGCCCAGCTGAAGAAACTTTTTTTTTTTTTTTTTTTTTTTTTTAATTCAAATGACATGAAAACTTAAAAAAGGTGGAAAGCCGTTAATTGTTCAGAGAACAATTAGTCTCCTAGTTATTATTATTTTTCCGTTATCGACTTTTGAACTGAAAGACTTATCGAAAAACTTTTTGCTTCATGACACTGGAAAACAAAAGTTATTTCGAAAAACTACCCAAGGCGCACGACCTATGACCCCTTTCGGAGTTACGACCCCTTTCGCAATAAAAGCTTGTTATCGCTACTCCTCCGAAACCATAAACCGTAGAGATACAAAACCTTCAACAATGTCTACGACTACTTTAGGAGACTCTTGAATCTATTCATTGCAAAAGGATTCGTAAACCCCTACAATGAATTATTGCCCCTGAATGTTTGCGATGTTTACGATTATCAAGATCTTTTCTCAAACGACAAGGCGTAGAGACATGGGGCCAACTGCAAAAGATTCATTGACCTTTGACCTTGAAATTTAGGTCAAGGTCAAAGGTCAAGGTCATTCAAAATATGTAAAATTAAGCATTTTTTATAGCTCTTTTGTTCTTCACCAAATTTTAAATATCTTTGCATCTTCAATATGTACTCTTAAAACCATTTCAGGGATTTCATGCTTGTCCCCTAAGATTGACCCCTCTAAAAGTTAGTGCCCCTTCCAGTGTAAACCCTTGTTATCGCTACTCCTCCGAAACCGGAAACCTCAGAGATACAAAACCTTCAGCAATGTCTACGACTAATTTAGTACACTCTTGAATCTATTCATTGCGAAAGGATTCGTCAACCATTTTAAGTAGTTATTGCCCCTTACAGATTCTGATGTTTACGAAGAACTGAAAACTTTTCAACGACAAGCCGTAAAGACATTTGGACAATGCATGAGATATTTTGACCTTTGACCTTGAAGATTAGGTCAAGGTCAAAGGTCAAGGTCATTGGAAAAATGTTAAAAATTGCTTATATATGCTTTGGTGGGAATTTGACCTTGACATTTGACTTTCATATCTGACCTTGACCTTTGACCTTGACCCAAAAGTTAAATGATATATTCACTACCTTTACCTAGATTCAGCTTCAAGTTTTAAACTCAAGTTCATAAGTTGTTTTTTTTTTTTGATGACCTTGACCTTGATAAATGACCTTGACCTTTGACCCCTATTGACCCAAAGGTCTCAATCAAGCTTAAGGTCGTTGAGGTATTTGCAACTCTTACTCTAACAAATGCTTATACCTCCCCCCCCCCCTTTCCTTAAAAAAAAAAAAAAACAGAAGCAGCATAGAGAAAATGTCTACAAGTCAAAAGTCACGATATATCGACATAAGATTCGGAGTAAAAGCAAGAAGAGACCTTAAAGAAAGTGTCCTGAGAGTTTTAAGGTGAGTCTCTAAAATATAATGAAATTCTAGTGAAAATCGGCAAAATCTGCATTTTTTTTCTGTCTGAAATTTAGTTAATTGCTGAGCATAAAAATTAATTAAAGCCCGTATTGGCTATTTCTGCAACTGTTGTTAATATCATTCGATTCTCCTGCTCTATTACGACATTTTAATGCCAAGTATTCTTGCGTTCTTTAGTGTATGGAATTTATTTCAATTTTATTTGGATTTAATATTAATGGAATGAATCTTGATTTCATCTGAAATTTGATTTCCCCCCCCCCCCTCCCTAGAATAACACAATCCCAAGAAATAGCGACTTTCAGCATAGTAAAAAGAATTACACGTTTCTTCCCTGTGTTTCCCATCTAGAATTTCATGTTTTGAATTTTATTTATGCTACTTACATTGCATTTCATGCCTATTTCGGTCAGGAATGTTAAAACCCGAACCCGATTCTCTGTATTCCTTTTCCATAATTACAAACTGCCTTGAATCTCTCGCTATGTTTCTCACATGCTCTTAAATAATTTATCGCCATCCATTTCAAACACAAAACAACTCAAATCGGATATTTTAAAACATCTCTTTAATACATGTATAATGCAAATATGATGCAGGTACATATTGGGACATTTCACAACGTTTTCACTTACGCTTCCGTCTTGATGCGCAGATCAAATACATGTTATTCATATTAATAGGTTTATCATAATTTTAATCAGACTTTACCCCTTACATCTTAACACGAAAACAATTTCATTCAAGCTCATATATACACCTAGGAGCGTGTTACAATGTTTTTTCTGTGCTCTCTTTGCCTGATCAATGAATTGGTGCTTATCCCCGAGTCGAGTCGACTACAACAATCTAGGAAGTCTGTTTAGGGTAAAATTATACCAACTGCGAGCCCGATCTAAATTCCTAGTAGAGAAATGAGAATTTTGCTGTTTTATTTATTTTCTTGCTTTTTTCCTACTTTTTTCAGCCCAAATGATATTGAAACACTTAAAAAGGTGGAAAGACGTCTTATTGTTCTCTGAACAATTAGTTTACTAGTGTTTATTACGTCTTTCCACCTTTCTGTGGAAAGACCTCTTGAAATGCTTATGTTTATTATTATTATTATTATTTTTCTTCCCGGACTTTTGAAACCGCAAGACTTATCGAAAAACTTTGTAGTTCATGATATTGGATATTAAAAGTTATTCCGAAAAACGACCCCCCATGTTTGAACTTTGACCCCTTTCAAAGTTATTGCCCCTTTCGCAAGAAATGCTTGTTATCGCTACTCCTTTGAAACCGTAAACCGTAGAGGTATGAAAGCTTCACCAATGTCTTCGACTAATTGAGAGGACCCTGGAATCTATTCATTGCAAAAGTATACGGTGACTCCTTCAATGAGTTATTGCCCCTGAAAGTTTTAAAGCTTACAAGAAAAATTAAAAACTTTTAAATGACAAGTGGTAAAGATATAGGACCAAGTGCATGAGATCTTATGACCGTTGACCTTGAAAATAGGTCAAGGTCAAAGGTCAAGGTCATTGGAAAAGTAGAGAAATTGTCAATTTAAGCTTAAAATTCAAATGACCTTGACCTTTGACCTTGAAAATTGATTTTGACCTTGACCTCTGACCTTGACCCTTACTCAAAAGGTCATAAAGAAATATTCATTACCTTTATCTAGATTCCGCTTCAAGTGTTAATCTCAAGTTTACCTCTCTCTCTTTTCATGACCTTGACCTTTGACCTTGAAAAATGACCTTGACCTTTGACCCCATTGACCCAAAGGTCACAATCAAGCTAAAGGTCGTGGAGGTATTTACAACCATCACTCTAACTAATGCTTAAAAAATAAACACCCCCCCCCCCTTTTGAAAAGAAAATCAACACCAACTTAGAGAAAATGTCTACAAGTCAAACGAAACGAAATATCGGCATAAGATTCGTAATAAAAGCAAGAATAGACCTGAAAGAAAGTGTCCTGAGAGTTTGAAGGTGAGTCTCTAAAGTATTTTGAAATTATAGTGAATATCGGCAAAATCTGCATTTTTTTTTCTGTCTGAAATTTAGTTATTGCTGAGCATAAAAATTAATTAAAACTCGTATTGGCTATTTCTGCAATTATTGTTAATATCATTCGATTCTCCTGCTCTATTACGACATTTTAATACCAAGTATTCTTGCTTTCTTAGGTGTATGGAATTTATTTTCATTTTATTTAGATTTAAATCTAAATCTCGGAAATAGCGATTTTTCATATCAAATAAATTTCCACGCAATTTAGATAGGTTAAATCAATTGCAGATACCCCGCTTTATACAATATAGTGTAGAAAAAATGTCCATGTTTCACTCACTGTTTTTTCCGGGATTTTGAATTTCCTCTGCAACTGATCACGTGTATTACTTTCGCTTTTACGACTCTATATATGCTACGTGTCATTGCTTCACTGCAAATGTGTCCCATAATTATTCTAATCATTTTCCTTCATACAATATCACATCAAACCGGCAAGATCTCAGTTTTTTAAGAAATTTGACCGGTACTTTCCTACGAAACTACAGGTATCCTCTTCCACCTTCAAAAAATAAATTAGTTTACAAAATACCCTTACTTGTGTACAACTTGATGGCTCAATGGTTAGCGTGTCCGACTTACAAACTGAGGGTTGTAGGTTCAAGTCCAGCTGGAGAAACTTTTTTTTTTTTTTGTTTTTTTTTTTTTTTTTTTTTTTTTAATTCAAATGACATGAAAACTTAAAAAAGGTGGAAAGCCGTTAATTGTTCAGAGAACAATTAGTCTCCTAGTGTTAAACAAAAAGTAGACTATACATGGCCCCTGAAACTTGAGTATCGCTATGCCTTCGAAACCATTGATCGTAGAGATGCGAAACCTTAAACAATGTCTTCTACTACTTTAAAAACGTTGATCTTCAAATTTAGATCAAGGTCAAAGGTCAAGGTCATTCCTTATTAGGGCTTTCCACCTTTCTGTGGAAAGACCTCTTGAAATGCTTATGTTTATTATTATTATTATTATTTTTCTTCCCGGACTTTTGAAACCGCAAGACTTATCGAAAAACTTTGTAGTTCATGATATTGGATATTAAAAGTTATTCCGAAAAACGACCCCCCATGTTTGAACTTTGACCCCTTTCAAAGTTATTGCCCCTTTCGCAAGAAATGCTTGTTATCGCTACTCCTTTGAAACCGTAAACCGTAGAGGTATGAAAGCTTCACCAATGTCTTCGACTAATTGAGAGGACCCTGGAATCTATTCATTGCAAAAGTATACGGTGACTCCTTCAATGAGTTATTGCCCCTGAAAGTTTTAAAGCTTACAAGAAAAATTAAAAACTTTTAAATGACAAGTGGTAAAGATATAGGACCAAGTGCATGAGATCTTATGACCGTTGACCTTGAAAATAGGTCAAGGTCAAAGGTCAAGGTCATTGGAAAAGTAGAGAAATTGTCAATTTAAGCTTAAAATTCAAATGACCTTGACCTTTGACCTTGAAAATTGATTTTGACCTTGACCTCTGACCTTGACCCTTACTCAAAAGGTCATAAAGAAATATTCATTACCTTTATCTAGATTCCGCTTCAAGTGTTAATCTCAAGTTTACCTCTCTCTCTTTTCATGACCTTGACCTTTGACCTTGAAAAATGACCTTGACCTTTGACCCCATTGACCCAAAGGTCACAATCAAGCTAAAGGTCGTGGAGGTATTTACAACCATCACTCTAACTAATGCTTAAAAAATAAACACCCCCCCCCCCCCCTTTTGAAAAGAAAATCAACACCAACTTAGAGAAAATGTCTACAAGTCAAACGAAACGAAATATCGGCATAAGATTCGTAATAAAAGCAAGAATAGACCTGAAAGAAAGTGTCCTGAGAGTTTGAAGGTGAGTCTCTAAAGTATTTTGAAATTATAGTGAATATCGGCAAAATCTGCATTTTTTTTTCTGTCTGAAATTTAGTTATTGCTGAGCATAAAAATTAATTAAAACTCGTATTGGCTATTTCTGCAATTATTGTTAATATCATTCGATTCTCCTGCTCTATTACGACATTTTAATACCAAGTATTCTTGCTTTCTTAGGTGTATGGAATTTATTTTCATTTTATTTAGATTTAAATCTAAATCTCGGAAATAGCGATTTTTCATATCAAATAAATTTCCACGCAATTTAGATAGGTTAAATCAATTGCAGATACCCCGCTTTATACAATATAGTGTAGAAAAAATGTCCATGTTTCACTCACTGTTTTTTCCGGGATTTTGAATTTCCTCTGCAACTGATCACGTGTATTACTTTCGCTTTTACGACTCTATATATGCTACGTGTCATTGCTTCACTGCAAATGTGTCCCATAATTATTCTAATCATTTTCCTTCATACAATATCACATCAAACCGGCAAGATCTCAGTTTTTTAAGAAATTTGACCGGTACTTTCCTACGAAACTACAGGTATCCTCTTCCACCTTCAAAAAATAAATTAGTTTACAAAATACCCTTACTTGTGTACAACTTGATGGCTCAATGGTTAGCGTGTCCGACTTACAAACTGAGGGTTGTAGGTTCAAGTCCAGCTGGAGAAACTTTTTTTTTTCATTTTTTTTTTTTTTTTTTTTAATTCAAATGACATGAAAACTTAAAAAAGGTGGAAAGCCGTTAATTGTTCAGAGAACAATTAGTCTCCTAGTGTTAAACAAAAAGTAGACTATACATGGCCCCTGAAACTTGAGTATCGCTATGCCTTCGAAACCATTGATCGTAGAGATGCGAAACCTTAAACAATGTCTTCTACTACTTTAAAAACGTTGATCTTCAAATTTAGATCAAGGTCAAAGGTCAAGGTCATTCCTTATTAGGGCTTTCCACCTTTCTGTGGAAAGACCTCTTGAAATGCTTATGTTTATTATTATTATTATTATTTTTCTTCCCGGACTTTTGAAACCGCAAGACTTATCGAAAAACTTTGTAGTTCATGATATTGGATATTAAAAGTTATTCCGAAAAACGACCCCCCATGTTTGAACTTTGACCCCTTTCAAAGTTATTGCCCCTTTCGCAAGAAATGCTTGTTATCGCTACTCCTTTGAAACCGTAAACCGTAGAGGTATGAAAGCTTCACCAATGTCTTCGACTAATTGAGAGGACCCTGGAATCTATTCATTGCAAAAGTATACGGTGACTCCTTCAATGAGTTATTGCCCCTGAAAGTTTTAAAGCTTACAAGAAAAATTAAAAACTTTTAAATGACAAGTGGTAAAGATATAGGACCAAGTGCATGAGATCTTATGACCGTTGACCTTGAAAATAGGTCAAGGTCAAAGGTCAAGGTCATTGGAAAAGTAGAGAAATTGTCAATTTAAGCTTAAAATTCAAATGACCTTGACCTTTGACCTTGAAAATTGATTTTGACCTTGACCTCTGACCTTGACCCTTACTCAAAAGGTCATAAAGAAATATTCATTACCTTTATCTAGATTCCGCTTCAAGTGTTAATCTCAAGTTTACCTCTCTCTCTTTTCATGACCTTGACCTTTGACCTTGAAAAATGACCTTGACCTTTGACCCCATTGACCCAAAGGTCACAATCAAGCTAAAGGTCGTGGAGGTATTTACAACCATCACTCTAACTAATGCTTAAAAAATAAACACCCCCCCCCCCCTTTTGAAAAGAAAATCAACACCAACTTAGAGAAAATGTCTACAAGTCAAACGAAACGAAATATCGGCATAAGATTCGTAATAAAAGCAAGAATAGACCTGAAAGAAAGTGTCCTGAGAGTTTGAAGGTGAGTCTCTAAAGTATTTTGAAATTATAGTGAATATCGGCAAAATCTGCATTTTTTTTTCTGTCTGAAATTTAGTTATTGCTGAGCATAAAAATTAATTAAAACTCGTATTGGCTATTTCTGCAATTATTGTTAATATCATTCGATTCTCCTGCTCTATTACGACATTTTAATACCAAGTATTCTTGCTTTCTTAGGTGTATGGAATTTATTTTCATTTTATTTAGATTTAAATCTAAATCTCGGAAATAGCGATTTTTCATATCAAATAAATTTCCACGCAATTTAGATAGGTTAAATCAATTGCAGATACCCCGCTTTATACAATATAGTGTAGAAAAAATGTCCATGTTTCACTCACTGTTTTTTCCGGGATTTTGAATTTCCTCTGCAACTGATCACGTGTATTACTTTCGCTTTTACGACTCTATATATGCTACGTGTCATTGCTTCACTGCAAATGTGTCCCATAATTATTCTAATCATTTTCCTTCATACAATATCACATCAAACCGGCAAGATCTCAGTTTTTTAAGAAATTTGACCGGTACTTTCCTACGAAACTACAGGTATCCTCTTCCACCTTCAAAAAATAAATTAGTTTACAAAATACCCTTACTTGTGTACAACTTGATGGCTCAATGGTTAGCGTGTCCGACTTACAAACTGAGGGTTGTAGGTTCAAGTCCAGCTGGAGAAACTTTTTTTTTTCATTTTTTTTTTTTTTTTTTTTTTTTTTAATTCAAATGACATGAAAACTTAAAAAAGGTGGAAAGCCGTTAATTGTTCAGAGAACAATTAGTCTCCTAGTGTTAAACAAAAAGTAGACTATACATGGCCCCTGAAACTTGAGTATCGCTATGCCTTCGAAACCATTGATCGTAGAGATGCGAAACCTTAAACAATGTCTTCTACTACTTTAAAAACGTTGATCTTCAAATTTAGATCAAGGTCAAAGGTCAAGGTCATTCCTTATTAGGGCTTTCCACCTTTCTGTGGAAAGACCTCTTGAAATGCTTATGTTTATTATTATTATTATTATTTTTCTTCCCGGACTTTTGAAACCGCAAGACTTATCGAAAAACTTTGTAGTTCATGATATTGGATATTAAAAGTTATTCCGAAAAACGACCCCCCATGTTTGAACTTTGACCCCTTTCAAAGTTATTGCCCCTTTCGCAAGAAATGCTTGTTATCGCTACTCCTTTGAAACCGTAAACCGTAGAGGTATGAAAGCTTCACCAATGTCTTCGACTAATTGAGAGGACCCTGGAATCTATTCATTGCAAAAGTATACGGTGACTCCTTCAATGAGTTATTGCCCCTGAAAGTTTTAAAGCTTACAAGAAAAATTAAAAACTTTTAAATGACAAGTGGTAAAGATATAGGACCAAGTGCATGAGATCTTATGACCGTTGACCTTGAAAATAGGTCAAGGTCAAAGGTCAAGGTCATTGGAAAAGTAGAGAAATTGTCAATTTAAGCTTAAAATTCAAATGACCTTGACCTTTGACCTTGAAAATTGATTTTGACCTTGACCTCTGACCTTGACCCTTACTCAAAAGGTCATAAAGAAATATTCATTACCTTTATCTAGATTCCGCTTCAAGTGGTAATCTCAAGTTTACCTCTCTCTCTTTTCATGACCTTGACCTTTGACCTTGAAAAATGACCTTGACCTTTGACCCCATTGACCCAAAGGTCACAATCAAGCTAAAGGTCGTGGAGGTATTTACAACCATCACTCTAACTAATGCTTAAAAAATAAACACCCCCCCCCCCTTTTGAAAAGAAAATCAACACCAACTTAGAGAAAATGTCTACAAGTCAAACGAAACGAAATATCGGCATAAGATTCGTAATAAAAGCAAGAATAGACCTGAAAGAAAGTGTCCTGAGAGTTTGAAGGTGAGTCTCTAAAGTATTTTGAAATTATAGTGAATATCGGCAAAATCTGCATTTTTTTTTCTGTCTGAAATTTAGTTATTGCTGAGCATAAAAATTAATTAAAACTCGTATTGGCTATTTCTGCAATTATTGTTAATATCATTCGATTCTCCTGCTCTATTACGACATTTTAATACCAAGTATTCTTGCTTTCTTAGGTGTATGGAATTTATTTTCATTTTATTTAGATTTAAATCTAAATCTCGGAAATAGCGATTTTTCATATCAAATAAATTTCCACGCAATTTAGATAGGTTAAATCAATTGCAGATACCCCGCTTTATACAATATAGTGTAGAAAAAATGTCCATGTTTCACTCACTGTTTTTTCCGGGATTTTGAATTTCCTCTGCAACTGATCACGTGTATTACTTTCGCTTTTACGACTCTATATATGCTACGTGTCATTGCTTCACTGCAAATGTGTCCCATAATTATTCTAATCATTTTCCTTCATACAATATCACATCAAACCGGCAAGATCTCAGTTTTTTAAGAAATTTGACCGGTACTTTCCTACGAAACTACAGGTATCCTCTTCCACCTTCAAAAAATAAATTAGTTTACAAAATACCCTTACTTGTGTACAACTTGATGGCTCAATGGTTAGCGTGTCCGACTTACAAACTGAGGGTTGTAGGTTCAAGTCCAGCTGGAGAAACTTTTTTTTTTTTTTTTTTTTTTTTTTTTTTTTTTTTTTAATTCAAATGACATGAAAACTTAAAAAAGGTGGAAAGCCGTTAATTGTTCAGAGAACAATTAGTCTCCTAGTGTTAAACAAAAAGTAGACTATACATGGCCCCTGAAACTTGAGTATCGCTATGCCTTCGAAACCATTGATCGTAGAGATGCGAAACCTTAAACAATGTCTTCTACTACTTTAAAAACGTTGATCTTCAAATTTAGATCAAGGTCAAAGGTCAAGGTCATTCCTTATTAGGGCTTTCCACCTTTCTGTGGAAAGACCTCTTGAAATGCTTATGTTTATTATTATTATTATTATTTTTCTTCCCGGACTTTTGAAACCGCAAGACTTATCGAAAAACTTTGTAGTTCATGATATTGGATATTAAAAGTTATTCCGAAAAACGACCCCCCATGTTTGAACTTTGACCCCTTTCAAAGTTATTGCCCCTTTCGCAAGAAATGCTTGTTATCGCTACTCCTTTGAAACCGTAAACCGTAGAGGTATGAAAGCTTCACCAATGTCTTCGACTAATTGAGAGGACCCTGGAATCTATTCATTGCAAAAGTATACGGTGACTCCTTCAATGAGTTATTGCCCCTGAAAGTTTTAAAGCTTACAAGAAAAATTAAAAACTTTTAAATGACAAGTGGTAAAGAGAGCGAACCCGGTGTTCGCTTCCTGGGACCGCTTTACGCACTGATGCGTGAAGCGGACCTCTCTCTTAATCTCACCAGTAAGCCCCGCCCCTTGTATATTCCAATACAGTAATGGTATTGTGGATCGATCATTGTTGTTTATGCGACGATGCGGACATGTACACTGTACATGTAAACAGTGACATTATGGAGAACATTCATAAATTTTCTAAAATTAAACTGTTTATTCGACGTAGATTTACATGTACATGAATAATTGATTTCCTTGATTTCTCTATCCCGAGAAATTCAAACTAATCTAACAGCGAATTATAAGGCATTTTTTTTCTTAAGTTATAATGAGAAAACAAAAAAGAAGAGGAAGAAAAGAGTGTTGAATTGATTTTCAGTGTATCGAATGGTGCACAAGTGAAACTGACGAAAGAAATTTAAACTGAATACCTTTTAAATTCATGCTTTATATAGTTTAAAAATACATTTGTTACTCCTTACGTTTTGCTAAATCATAGTATGAATGTTTACAAAACACGTGAATTATGATATCGCATCTATAAATCACATGTAACCTTTTGTACAACTGATTTATTAATTAGATTTCATTTATAGTAGTTACACATTAAAAGTTCGTAAATATTTACCGGACATTTTCTAAAAAAAAAAAAAATACACTGTATATTAGAGCTTTTTCACTGTCAAAATTTTGGAGCGAGAGTGATTTTTATCAGAATAAAGAAAAAGGCAAATAATATTGTTCTCCCGACCCGATAAGAATATATTAATATATGCCCCCTATTTCACACAGACATTGTCTTTAAAAAATTCTAATTATTTAATTATTTTATTTATGATTTCACAATGTACGTGTTACATTAAATTATTCAAAATTTACATCAAAATTATTTATCTTCTTAATCTTCTTGGGCATGAAAAATTCGTGCATATAAAACATGTAAAACTCTTCCTTCTGGATGCACAGATTGAAGTCATTCCGCCCTAATGGTATTAACAAACTGAATGACTTCACCAGAATGAACGTGAATTACATGTAGACCCAATTCCTGATGGTACTTAACAAGATTATTCTTTCAATTTAGTGTAACTCTACAGTTAGTTTGCGTTATTTACCATCTTCGAACAACCCACATAACTATGCATTGCTAACGCCTTTATTAATTATTTTTTCCAATAATTAGTCCTAAAACATTTCAAAATTTATAATAGATCATAATTCATATGTTAAAATATCCCTTCTATATTATATTTCTCTGATTATTCTTTGTCAGGTATCCTCACTTAACTAATGCACTTTTGAAAAAAATAAACAATGTACGATTTACTAAATGTCGTGATTAATTAGCGTAATTAATTCGTTCAATTATGTGAATATCGCAAAATCTGCATTTTTTTTTCCCGAAAACCAGACGTACTTTATAGCGGTTCGGATTTCTTTCTTTATTTAATATTGTTTATATAAATTTCCAATTCAACGTGAGATGATGAAATTTTACAATAATTGTCGAAAGCCAACTATTTTTCAAGAAAATTTCTCCGCTTTTTGTCAGTTAAAAATTGTAATATCAATTGATTTCCATTTTTATGTTTTTTCCGGGATTTTGAATGTTCCTTTGACACCAATTTATTTAATTAATTGCTTTAACCTGCAAAAGAAATTATTCTAATATTATATGAAATAAAATACAACCCGGAGAATTAAGATAAATAAATATTAAATAATATTTTAAGTAGCACAATAGTTTAACACAGCACATTTACACGTTTTACTTGTATGTAAAGTGTTTGGATTTATGTCGACCTAAATCAACACGTTCGATCTTATATCCCAATCGACAGATCAATATGCTATTTTGATTGGTTGATGCGCTGATTAGTTAATCGCTAAAATTTGACAGCTCTGTAAAGAAATACCGAACCCGCGTTCGCTCTCTGGGACCGCTTCTGATATTAAAAGTTGGGGTTCCTCTCTCTGGGTGCGCTTCGCTTCCTTTGAAACCGTAAACCGTAGAGGTTCGCTTTGGGTGCGCTCCGGGTTTGAGAGGACCCTGGAATCTATTCATTGCAAAGAGTATACCCGGGGTCCCAATGAGTTATTGCCCCTGAAAGTTTTAAAGCTTACAAGAAAAATTAAAAACTTTTAAATGACAAGTGGTAAAGATATAGGACCAAGTGCATGAGATCTTATGACCGTTGACCTTGAAAATAGGTCAAGGGCAAAGGTCAAGGTCATTGGAAAAGTAGAGAAATTGTCAATTTAAGCTTAAAATTCAAAAGACCTTGACCTTTGACCTTGAAATTTGATTTTGACCTTGACCTCTGACCTTGACCCTTACTCAAAAGGTCATAAAGAAATATTCATTACCTTTATCTAGATTCAGCTTCAAGTGTAAATCTCAAGTTTACCTCTCTCTCTCTTGTCATGACCTTGACCTTTGACCTTGATAAATGACCTTGACCTTTGACCCCATTGACCCAAAGGTCACAATCAAGCTAAAGGTCGTGGAGGTATTTACAACTATCACTCTAACAAATG